>NC_056731.1:336896522-337074022 GCF_019279795.1 Protopterus annectens | reverse complement strand
AATTTATTCATTCTACAAAAGACAACTTTGTTTTGCCTGCTGTCTGTACTTCTCAGCTATGTCTGATTTTGCAGAAAGTCTCTGATTTTGCCTCATATGTTCTCCCTTTCCTTTGTAAGAGTTGAATTTCTGGCACATAACCAAGGATTACAACCAGTCAAAAATACCAGACACTAAACTTTCATACTTCCTGTTGTTCAGAAAATGAATGGCAGTGTAAAATCTCTTGCTGTATTAGCATTTTAAATAAGCTAGAATAGTATTTAAAAACTGTCCCTGATTTGATCCTTTGTCCTATTATTTTTGGAGTTGTCCAGAAGTCTTAATCAATGAAATTGAGAGGTATGCTACTGTCAGTAGTGCTAAATGCTTTAACAATATTTAAAGCAGGTAAAACACTGCACTCTCCTACAGTCTCTCTTTATTTGATTTCTTTCTTTTTTCACCTGTAAATGGTAGTACATAAAGCAGAAAAAGCTCTGTGTGCTTCAAAAAAAATTTGATTGGTCACAGATCACAATTTTTTTCTTATGTGTTTTTTATATAAATGCCAAAATTCATCTCTCCAACTTTGCTTTTGAGGCAAATGTCTTGGCAACCATGTAGTAGACACATAATAAGCTGGTTATAGTCGGAGACTCAATCATAATCCTCTATATTTTATTTATATTAGCTACCATGTAGTGCACTGGTCAAGACTGACCAAGTGAAAATATTTTTGCAATTCATAAAACATGTGGAGTGTTATTAGAATAAGTACAGAGATTAAGACAAGAAGTTTGAAGTTAATATAACAGAGGATACATACTAAAGCATGCATTTGACCAAGATTCAATCAAACATTACCAGTATTTTTATTATATACAATATAATTCACAAGTGAGTAGAAAAGCTGAGATGATGAGTAAAGCAAGGTCAGATAGAAGAAAAAAGAATGTCTTAGAGTTTGGGTGACATGGCCATTAGAGAAGTAGGTACACTGGGCTTTTTTAACAGTTACATTTTAAGTTCCACTCTGAATTTGGAATAGTTGGTACTTTCTTTTACGTGTATTGAGAAAGATTGTCAAAGTGAAGTAGCAATGGAAGAGAGGTGTGTTACAGTGCAGGTTAGCTCTGGGAGTTTTGACAGTAGGATCTGTTTATGAATAGTGCCTTAGGATACAAGAAGAGATTTCTTCTTGGAGTTTGGCTAACAGAGGTGAATTTTTATGGGTTAGAAGAAATCCTTTTTTTAATTATTTTTTTTGTTGATTTCTTGTCTGAGTGACGGATGGTATGTCACTTTGTACTGAATTTTGCTCCAGAGTACAGAAAATATGTCTACCCACTATTACATCATCAGAAGGCAGGCACAGATGACTGGAAGTAATTGGGCAGCTGTTCAGCAAACATAACGTACACTTGAATGAACTTAATATAGTTACACCGAAGTAACTAAATAAAAAGAACTGTATAATTTAGCATCAGAAAGCCCACTTTACATGTTGCCAGCATACATACAACAAAAAGAAATGGAAAAGATAAGCCTTTAGACATTATCTTTAATAGTTCTTTTGTAACTTGTACTAAATGTATAGTATATAACAAAAATCAAGTTTCAGGAAAAGATTGAAGCCTAAAAGCTTACCTATCATATTTTTAACATGTCTCCAAAATGTGCATCTAGTTTTCATTTGAAGTGTCCAATGCCACTACTGTCTGTGGTATCGTCTGGTAGTGAAATTTGTTGTTCAACCATGCTATCAGAAATCACTTTATTTCCCTTTTAATTCCTGTTCAGTGTTCATCTTAATGTTAGCAAATAGTGTACAGAATTCTTATTTGGGCCCAAGCAGTCTAACCTGACTTGACCAATTAAGGCTTAAAAAAATAATTGGCTCTCGTCTCACTTATTTGTGAATAAATACAAGTAAATTTAATTTCTTCAGCAACTGAAAATGTGATAACCCAATCACATTCAGTAACTCTTTAGCAGAGCAAACAAACAGATGGATAGATTTAAATAAATAAATACATAAATTTGTGTCATTTCAGTTTTTACTGTATTCCTACTTTTGTTAACTTCTTAACTTCATCAAATTGTTATGGCTTTAATACATTGGAACAAAATACAGCCCCATTGTTAAGCCTAACAGAGGGCATATTAAAAGCTGATGAAATATTTAGCTTCATCTTTCTTGATTGTCAAGAGTGCTTGTCTAAGCACCAGGTCATTAATGTGTCTAGAACGGCTTTGTTGTGTAGTTTATATGGGGATTCCTGTATTGGTTGTATATGTAAATAGTTTGGACATTTCTTTTCAGTCTGTTTGCTCATACTTCTAATAAAATTCAAATTTTGATCTTACAAGGGTTATATGCAGATTTAAGATTGTTCTGAAACTTTTTAAGTGATGTAGTATACACTTGATTATTTTAAGACTGTTTTACTGATCTCATTAGCATTGACTGGAAAGTTAGTTTCTTATCTGCCATCCGCTTTAAGTCCCTCAATACATTTACCCTTTTCTACTTCTTGTTCATTATCTCTGCAGGTGCTCCCTATTTCTGTATTATAAACAATTATTATAAAGTATTATAAACTGTATGAAATTTGGGTTGCTGACAATAATCACGAATTTTGGCCACAGGTCCATTGATATAGTACTATTCTGAACTGCTTGTAAGTCTCCATTTGTCTTTAATATCTCTCATAACTTTTAATATTTTATATTATCTGCATATATAAATATAGCACTGATTATATCCTTTCTATATGTATTAAACATATATGCCTCTGTAGTGATTTATTGAGGAAAACATTGCTTTATATCCATTCATTTGCTTTTGTTCACATTATTGTCGATGCTGTGGCGATCCCTAACCGGGAGAAGACGAAAGACAGCAACAACAACATTGTCGATGCACTACTGACCATTCTCCAGAGAGTTTGTAATTCAGTTAATTAAATAGACAGTCCCAGATTATATATTGTTAAAATCAACACTGGATGACAAGATCTACTGGATACAATGGAAAACAATTTCACCCTCAGTCTATTTGCGACATATTGTTCTTGGTACACTATTGTAGAAAAACTGGTTACATGAATGACAATGAACATTTTAGTTATTGTTAAATACTTTTAGTTACCTCAGTTCCTCCAGGATGTTATTTGGGCACTAACTTTCCATAATTTTACAATAGTTTGAGAATAAGCCTACAGGCAATTAACCCTTGTGCTCCCTTGGTTTTGGTGTTAAAATACATTTCCTCCACTCATCTGAAAAGACATGTCATCTAAACTGTCTCTGAAACAGTATTCCCTAGGGAATACAGGCTAATTTATTAATCTTTTAGGTCTTTATTTTACATTTGAACAATGCCAGTTGCTTTTGTCTATCTTGATTGACCAAATGTTTGAGTATTACATTAACAACAAAGAATACTGCTTGCATGACTCCCACGGCTTCACTACCAGTGCATTATTATCTTTTTTATTATTAAAATGATTTGACACTCATTTGTGAACATGCTAAAATTGTCTTCTAGAGCATTCACATCTTTTAACTGCCATTAAATGTGTTCCTAGCAGCCCTGATGTAGTCATAAAAATTGTATTTTCTTATTCTTATATTGCTGGCAGACTCCGGGTCAGAATGTTTAGTGTTTTTGTTTAGAAAAAAAAAATCAGTTTTATTTATTTACTGACTTTGATAGGGAATTAAAAGTTTTTAAACAGTTGGGAAATGAGTAAGCTACTTATTTTTTGTAAATTTTAATTATCTTATAATGATCATCATAATTTTTGTAGCTCTGGCTAACTCAATTGTTTATCTTTCTTGACTGTTTAACCTTGAGTGTCGTTGAGTTAAAACTATGCAGTCTAATTATAATATTTTCCACATTTCTTATATAGTTTTATTATTTAATTTGCTCTTCCAACTTCTGCAATTACCTTTTGAAAGTATATATATGTATTCCTTAATCAAATAGAATCTTCTGACATCCCATTAAAGTTTCCAGGTTTCAAAAGCTGAAGACAAACTGACACTTGAATAATGACATAGGTGCTTGCTAATAGTGGGGGCTGTGTTTTACAAGTGATACTCCCTGTGATTTCACTAATGCATATACCACCCAAAATTTTGTTTCCTCCATTTGTGACAACTATTATTTCATAGAAATTCTGAGCTATCAGAAAAAAGATTGATATACTTTTTAACTGATTTGAATAATCTATTGTTTCCCAAAGGGTATTATGGAAGCTAAAATTCTTTACAGTATCTAAATAAGTACAAAAAACAAGTAATCAAGAAAGCTCATCAGATCTTGTATCTGGTGATATGATTTGCTGCTTCTTCAGTAAAAGTAGAATTAATAAATAAGTCATATTATACCTATTATCACAAGTCACTACTTTTGTATCCAGGGTTGAGGGACCAGTCTTCATTCTTACTTCAAGTTTTAGTGACCACTATTATTTATTTTAAAGATGTTCTATTAGTAAAACATGAAAATGTTTTATATAAAGGTCAGGTGTAAAATTGGTGGGATTGGGGTCAAACATGAATTTCATGATGGTGCTTTTAGTTTGGTCAGGAAAGACTGTGTTAAGGCCCTCTTTATGGAAGTGGACAGAATCAAACCATCTTTGACTATTAGATGTTCTTTTTCTCTAACTGAAAGGACTTGATGGTGTACCAATAAATTTTAGACATTTTTGAATATAAGCATTAGCTCTATCACATTGCACTTGCTGAAGTCTCCTTACCTATGTAAAATAATTGAGATATACTTGTAAATGCAATGTCCTAGCTTTAGTCATTTGCATTATTTCATATTTATGCCATTTATTCTGTTATAGAGGAAATAGTTGCAGTCTTCCTATTTCTTTCTTAGAATTATAAGTAAACCTTATCCAGTATTTTTCATATTCATAAAATTGGTATGGACATCACATAAATGTGATGTGTGCACTGTGATTAGGATATGGCTGAGCTGGAATAGGATTCTTAAAAGTATATCCCACTACTGTTTTACTATGGACCAGAAAAACAGCATGTTTCTCAATTGTACACAGCTTACTTGTAATGTTATATATCCTTTAGTCACCTAAAAAACTGGATTATTTGGACAAAGATCTATCTAAGGCATAACAACATAAGTTCTAATAGTTTGTTCTACATGATCCAAATTTTGATTTTTGAAAATGCTTTCATTTCATCTCCATGCATTTTTCTTGATGATCTTCCCCTTAACACTATTATGTGAGCTCTTGTTAACCCATCTCCTCTGATTAACACTCTTTTTATACTTTGTTTTTTTTTCTTTTCATTTCTTTTTCTGCTATAAGACAATTGCATAGGGTATGAAAGGCACATGGTAATAAGTGACAGAGGAGTATGATTTTTGGTTTATTTTAATACTTTGGGAAATGACAGATTGGTCACTGGAAATGCTGGAAAGGCTGATGACAGCAGGGTGAGTAATAAACGAGACTGCAACATATTTGTAGGAACCTAAATAAGGCCTATGTTAGGGATCTGGATGGGGACTGGATTATAAAACTGGTGAAGGGATTAGATGCAGAAAGTTGGGGGGGAAATTAAGGTGTATGTGGGAGTTAGCTAAGTTACCCTATTGTCATTTGCTCATTTTAAATGTTATTTTTCTGGACTTGCAGGAATAGTGTGAATAGTGCCACACTATGGCTACTGTGTGCTTGCATGAAATAAACTTGAGATAAATTTCTGTGGCTATTATTTTTGCTACAATAAAACATTTGAATAAGGTGTACATAGTTAAATTGGCTATAACAGCTGAATGGAAGTGGGGTTTGTTTGCAAATGAACATAACTTTTATCTTCTTCTCAACTGCTTATATTAAGCAATCATTAATCTGGTTTTGCAGGATGTATATGCATTTGTGTGATTTAAGTTGTAATACTTTATTGTGGTCTCTGTGTGATTTTGTGAAACAAACTTGAAACACATTACTATGGTCATATGAGTATATTATTATTATTATTATTATTATTATTATTATTATTATTATTATTATTATTATTATTATTATCATTATTCCACAATCAGACATCTGATGTGAACACAGTCAATAGTGTACATATAGTTACCGGATACAGGAGTGGTTTGTGGATTCAAATAGCTGACCATTCTGTCAAGATCGAGTTAAGCATGTATTAGTCTGGCTTTGTCAGACTTGTAAGCATTTCTATAAAGCAATTAGGAATTCTTTACTGTGGTAATTATTACTAAAATCAGACATATGAGGTCTATACAGTCAACGTTGCTGTAATTGATGAGTACATGAACTGGCAGATTACAAAGACAGCAGTATGACTGGTCTTTCATGATTGAAATGCCCTGAAATGGTTATGCTTTTATTATTAGTTAATAAATTTTGTTTAACTTCTTTCAGGAAAAATGTTAAAGATTACAAATTTAAAAGACGCTCAAAATAAATTTTAATTTCATTATACAATATGTCATTTAACTGCCGCAGTGGTACAGCAGTAGTGTTGTTGCCTCACAGCAAGAGGTTCTCCTTTTCGATTCTTGGCTGGAGTGCCTTCTGTGTGGAGTCTGTATGTCCTCCCTACAGTCGAGTGGCCTCCGAAAGACATGCATGAATGGGCGTGCCTTCGCTGAAGGTTGGGCATTGGGCTGGCAACTTGGCACCATAAAAATCTACTTCCAATCATTAGCAGAAAAGAGTTCCGCTGTGGTGACTCCTAACCGGGAAAAGCCGAAAAAAGACAAACAAGACAAACATACAATACGTCATTTATTAAATAAGTACAATTTAAAACAATACTGTAGATATGTACACATTTAAAACAATCAGGAAGGTAAATTCAAAAGGTCATGTGCATTTATCATAGTCTGAAAAAAGTGAGGGGACCCATGAATTGAAAACCTTCTGGGGCTTAAGATGCATTAAATGTACAAATACAGCTGAATGTAAGGGTATGCAGAGAACACAGATTATAGAATTCAAAAATGTGTTGCTTTCATATTGCATTTTCTTATATGATGTATATTTCCTCTTTTTCCTCTCATTTGTATTATAAACTACTACATTTCCTAGAGGGTCAATAGTAGGTTGAAGTAGGATAAATCATGAAAAAACAACAAAAAAATGAATGTACAAATATTTAATTGAATAAATAAGTTGTAGTATGATAAATCACAAAAAACCCCAAAAATAATGAACATACAAAATTTTAATCAAATAAATTGAATAAAATCAATATGAATTGTGAATTAAAAAAAAATATATTATGGGCATTTTATTGAGGAGCTTTTTTTATTTGAAGGGGCAATTTAAATGACTTGTTTCTATTTATTCAGTATATGACTTCTGTCTGCAGCTATTTAATGTTAACTTCTTGTTAAGATCATTTTAAATGTTATTTTTCTGGCTTTGCAGGAATAGTGTGAATAGTGCCACACTCTGGCTACTGTTTGTTTGCATGAAATAAACTTGAGATAAATTTCTGTGGCTATTATTTTTACTACAATAAAACATTTGAATAAGGTGTACATAGTTAAATTGGCTATAACAGCTGAATGGAAGTGGGGTTTGTCTGTGAATGAATATAACTTTTATCTTCTTTTCATCTGCTTATATTAAGCAGTCATTAATCTGATTTTGCAGGATGTATATGCATTTGTGTGATTTAAGTTATAATACTTTATTATGGTCACTGTATAATTTTGTGAAACAAACTTGAAACACATTACTATGGTCATACGTGTATATTATTATTATTATTATTATTATTATTATTATTATTATTATTATTATTATTATTATCATTATTCCACAATCAGACATCTGATGTGCACACAGTCAATAGTGTACATATAGTTACCGGATACAGGAGCGGATTGTAAATGCAAGTAACTTACCATTCTGTCAAGATCAAGTTAAGCATGTATTAGTCTGGCTTTGTCAGACTTGTAAGCATTTCTATAAAACAATTATGAATTCTTTGCTGTGGTCATTTTTACTAAAATCAGACATATGAGGTCTATACATTCAATGTTGCTGAAACTGATGAGTACATGAACTGGCAGATTACAAAGACAGCAGTATGACTGGTCTTTCATGATTGAAATGCTCTGAAATGGTTATGCTTTTATTATCGGTTAGTAAATTTTGTTTAACTTCTTGCAGGAAAAATGTTAAAGATTACAAATTTAAAAGACGCTCAAAAAAAATTTAATTTTGTTATACAGTATGTGATTTATTAAATGATAAGTACAATTTAAAACAATATTGTAGATATGTACACACTTAAAACAATCAGGAAGGTAAATTCAAAAAGTCATGTGCATTTATGCATAGTCTGAAAAAAGTGAGGGGACCCATGAACTGAAAACGTTCTGGAGCTTAAGGTGCATTAACTGCACAACTGCAGCTGAATTTAAGCGTATGTAGAGAACACAGATGACAGAATTCAAAAATGTGTTGCTTTCAAATAGCATGTTCTTATATGATGTATAGTTCCACTTTTTCCTCTCATTTGTATTATAAACTACTACATTCCCTAGAGGGTCAATAGTAGGTTGAAGTATGATAAATCATAAAAAAACAACAACAAACAAATAATGAATATAAAAATATTTAATTAAATAAATAAGTTGTAGTATGATAAATCACAAAAAACAAAAAATAACGAACATACAAAATTTAATCAAATAAATTGAATAAAAGCAATATGAATTGTGAATTAAAAAATGTATATTATGGGAATTTGATTGAGCTTTTTTGATTTGAAGGGGCAATTTAAATGACTTGTTTCTATTTATTCAGTATATGACTTCTGTCTGCAGCTATTTAAGGTTTACTTCTTGTTATGATCTTAGGAGCATTTACTTTTTAGATGCTAAAGTTTGTAAAGATGTTAATAAATTAAGGACTAAAATATATAAGAAAGAGATACAGAACAATACTTATTTAGATTATAGAAATATGCATCCTATAGGTATTAAAAATAATATTGTGAAGGGGCAGTTGATGAGAGTAACTTGACTGACAATGAGGATTTATTCTTGAAAGAGGAGGCTTCTTTCCGTTCAAAGCTGATTCCTAGTGGTTATCCAAAAGAGACGGTAAAACAAAAGTTTAAAGAAGTTATTGGGCAGGATTCACGAAGCCTCCGTGTAAGAGTTACAAGGCTTACATGGAGGCTGCAGTTAAACGGTGTGATGTCAGCATGTCATGCATATGCATGAGGGCATGCTGAATCACACCTAAGGCTTACACAGTCCGTGGAAGACAGTAGGGGGCGTGTCCGTAGGCCGAGTCCTGCAAACGGACACGCCCCCAGAAGAGTAAAAGTCCCGAAAGTAAACCCCCACGACAGAGTCCATGGAAATGTGAATAAACACAACACAACACATGCCCCCACAGACTATGAACATAAAATATATAAATGAACATGTTATATTTTTTTAAATTGTAAAGATGTTTGCCCGTGAGTGCGCTCGTTTGCGCAGGCATGCCCATAGCTTAGCCACAGTTAGCAGTCAGTGGAAAAGCATATAAGAACTAAATATGCAAAGTAAGCCAAAAAGCAATAGCGTAGCGGTAGAGACGTCAGCTAAAGAGCAGGCAGTCATGGTTCGAGCCCCCACAACATCAAATTTTATTTTTAGTGAAATAAGCACGAAACAAGTCCCTGACATATATGTACACATATAAAATTATATTTTATGTAAAATGTAATGAAATGGGCCATTTATTTTGAAGAAATGTGAGATAACAAAATAATAAAAAATGCCAGATGTGCCTATAGCTGAGCTACAGTTTAACAAGTTGAGTGCATCTGCCCGTAGGTGAGCAGTGGTTTAACAGGTGCAAAATCAGTGCCCATAGGTGAGCAGTGGTTCAACAGGTTCAAAATGAGTGCCCGTAGGTGAGCAGTGGTTTAACACGCTGAAACTGTGTGCCCCTAGCTGAGCTGAGCGTAAGATGCGTGCTGACAGCTAAATGAAGCGTAAATCAGCGTAACCCATTTGCACGGAGCTGCGGACTGCGCCAACAAGCTAACCGACGGGCAACGTTGAGCAAGCTGTAACAAAACTGCCTTTACACAGACACACCTCCTAGCCTGTGTAGACAGTCATAAAATATAAAAAGCAGTGGCCAGGTTCGAACCCAGGATACCATGCACCATAGTCAAGGTACTGAACCACTAAGCCATAACAGCTGTACTTAGAAATGCAGTAATAGCAAATATATAGGAATGAATAGAAAGAGGAGCATGACAAAGCAGGTTTTGTGAAGATGATACAATTCCAAAATGGCCAATCACAGATAAGTGTGGGAAAAACGGCATATATAAGCCCCATAGGCGGAAATACACAGCATAACTGATTGTAGAACCAACTTGCAGCCAGAATGTCAGGGGTAGGTGAGGGTAGTTGCTTTTGAGCACAGAGGTGGGGTGTTGAGGAGTCCAAATATATGGTTTGGCTCCTTGTCCACAATCATGAGGCCCAACTCATGCAGGGCCAGGTCCTGTGGGGAGCATATAGGGCTGAGGCGTGGGACCGGTTGGCTCATGATCTTAACAGTGCCACAGGGATACCAAGGACTGGTGAGCAGGTCCGTCACCACCATGCGGACCTGAAGAGAGGGAAGCAGGACCAACTGAACCGTTGGATCCAGGAGGCCCGGCAAATGCCCAATGCCCCACTACTGAGTAAGTTACATCTAATTATTTATGTAAGAAATTAACCTAGCTGATATTATGGAGATGTGTATTCCAATATTACTGTATTTATATTACAGCTGCAGGTGTCCGTTCTGTGAACCGTAGAGCCTATGGCGATAGGCTAGTGCAGTTGCGCCACCAGGCAGGTCAGTAATCCTCTCCCTGTAACTGTAAATAAATATAAAAGTATGACAGTTAGCAAAAGAGTGCAGTGTAGTCACTAAGTAATAAAATGTGCAAGTAACAGTGTAAGAGGGTTTGCAAGTATTGCTTGATTACAAAAGTGTGTTGCAGTCTGTAATCCAAACAGAAAAATGAAAATGTCTGAAATAAAGTCTGAAATAAAGATGTCCCACCTGTAATATAATAGTACACAACCTGCAGCAGGCTGAAAGTACAGCTGCAGAAGCTGAGTAAAACACATGTGTGAAATATATCCCTGTTGAAATACAGAAACATGACAGAAGTGAGACTGTTGGAAAGGATTGTAATAACTATAGGTAAAACATGTCAATAAAGCCTAGAAGTAAGTACCATCCTGAATTGTAAAAATAAAACAAGTGAGAGAGTGTGAGAAAGAGTTATGAATCCGCCAATAAAGTAGTAATAACTCCTGAATAAAGTATACTGCAGTCAGTACAGAATGAAATGAATATGACAAGCAGAACCAAACTGCAAAATGTGTAGAAAATGTTCCTGCAGCTGGAATGTGTATCCCAAAATCTGGATATGTTGCTCTCAGTCTGCAATATGCAGATAGTATGGTTGCCTGAAATACCAAACATCCACAGTTGTCTATAGCTATATAAAGCAAATGTAGCAGGATGATGTAGCCGAACAGAGCCAGATATGAATGTGTATGAATAAAATGAAATGTATATTGATGTAGCAGTAACATTCCTATCACCAACTTGAAGTAGTTATCACATAGGAAACTGTAGGTAGAACTGTAGTGTGTATATATCTGCAGCTATTAGAAATGTACAGCATATGTATTGGTATTTGAAGGTGTTAATTACATTTTCTTCACCCTACCCTATAACCACATATAATCCATTCCACGTGAAATTGGTATGTGCAATCACAATTAACACCCCTGGGCATTTGTCCTGTTGGGTCATACATATTTGCATGTACGTTGATGCATCTGCCCTGTTCATACATCCAAACCTGATGGCCTGTTGCCATCAATCAACCCTGCATGTTGTTGGACTGTGTATTGCTGTTCAAATTATGCATGTGTTATGCTTGCTGTTCAATGGTTTGAATATCTGGGTGTTTGGTTAATGGGAATACTAATGCATGCTGTTACAACTAATTGTGAATGGTATTGTATGTTACTAACCCAAACTGTCATGACATAATGCAAAACATAGGACGACAGGGAAGGCGGGTTCCAGCGGACCCACCTCTTCCACCTCAGCTGGCGAGTGCACCTGGCAGTAGTGCCCAGTCCGGACCCTCCTCCGGTGGCCCTGTGCCACCTGCGGGTGGAAGCGCTGCAGGGGATAGGGCTCGTCCCCCCTCTGCAAGTGTGGCTGGAGGAGAACCACCACTCACCCTCTGTAGCGTCCAGACTGTGGTGCATAGGGAGATCCAGGAAGCTGTTCTTGGGCCCCTACGCCAGCTTGAGGCACAGGTGGCACAACTAACGGGCATGCCTGCTGCCCGGCCTACACAGCCCCCAGCACAGCCTCGTCCTGGGCAGTGAAGGCACAGTGGCAACTGCCCATGGGTGGGGATATCAGTTCCACTGTTGCCATCTGTGGGCTCATGGGCTCTAGATATCCAAACATCCGTCCCCGTCAATTGTGTAACCCCCCACACGTGTCATACACCGCCCCTGTATGCGTCTTGTTTGTCTTGTCTGTTGACCTCCCCAACCTACCTCCCCAGCTATGCCGACTTCCTTTACCTGACATACCACTCTCACCTGAAAAAAAAAAAAAAAGGGCACTCTGTACCCACAAAAAATTATGCCCCATACATAGCTGCCCATTTCACACACATGTCTGCTGGACATGGGAACTGTCAATTACAATTGGCTGTACAAGTATTATTGTTGTCCTTACACCTCTCTCAGGGGTGGAAGGTTTCAAATGTCACACCAAATTACAAACATATGCACAGCTGTTGCTGATGAAGAAATGGGCAGCTATGGGCCTTACCTACATCCCTCCTGCAAAAGCCAAGCTTGTTTCCCTACTGTCTTACCCTCTTTGTGACCCCTTTTTCACCACTTTCCTGTCTCCAAATTTTCATTTCTTTCAAAGAAAATAGCTGGTGTGCAGATTAAGCACTTTTAAGCGGTTGTAAGCGGGTGTGCGCAGAGCTGAACGCCAGTGCGCATGCGGGAGCTCCGCGCAAACCAGTGCTAACCCGGTTACAACTGCTTAAAAGTGCCTTAGTCACTCTGAATGACAGGTCCTGTAGTCTGTTCAAAAGCAAAATAAAATCCCACTGTCAGTCCCGAACCCAGGACCTTGGAAACAGTAGTCTGCATGACTTACCACTAAGCCATGACTGTTATATAAGAACATTGTGCAGGACCACTCACCACATCCACAAGGGGGAATACATATTGCACCTGACCATCTGCAACATGGGTACTCACTGTTCCACACCAGAGGTAGACCACCATTGTTGATATCTGGCCATACCCACCTTTCCCTGGACATCCATATCCCATCCCCACCCCCAGGCAAGGTTGTCACTGCAAACTAAGTGTATTTATCAAAAGCAGACTTTACACTTGTGAAGACTGGGGTGGAAGACTTCAAAGGACCCATGCTGGGGGAGTATACAGGCCACTCTGCATAATCCTTGACAATTGCATTCTATGAGCATGTGGAAGGTTTGCATTGATCATGCTATCCCAAATATACCCATGACTGCTCCACAACAGGACACCTGTCAGGTGTACACCAGCCATATATGAGCTGTCCAACAGACAGAGTGAGCTAATTCACTGCAGTGCAGTAGCCCACAGAGGGAGGACATCTCTGAACAGTACTGGCACGACACTTCAATCCCTCATAATCATTACGACAAAGTGTTGACAGTGAAATTGTCCAGACAATGCAGATAAGGCTCCCCTCAGTCTGTTATTGGCGCCCACATACTGTTAGAGGTCCTCAGCAACCCTCTTCCAGCACACATCAACAACATGGATGTGGCTTAGCAAATTCAACCCCTGGGATCTCCACTGTGTCCCTGCTTGACAGAGGCACAGCACACTAGCCTCACACAGTGCCTTATGTGACCTACTTTACAGTGGCACAGTAGCCTACTGTACTGGGGAGGCAGACTCCAAGCACACTCTGGCTAAGCTGTCATTCCCTAGGGCAAACAGCCTAGTGTTGACCTCTACACCCATATGTTTAATTGTCAGATGCACAATATTTGTTGCTGATAGACTGTTTGCAGGTCTTTATTGCCATAGCATTCCTGTTTCTATGAACAACTTGTGTATCTGTGGAAGATGTTTGAATATGGGAGGGATCCACTATATCACATATGTCTCTGTAGTCATTTAACTGTGTGCACTGGGCAGATTGCTGTAATGTGGTTGGTTCCTGGAATGACACGTACAAATACCAGATATGTGTGGCCAACTGCTAAACTGAGATTTGGCCTAAGTGTGTGAGCATGCCCAGTTCAGGCTTCCCATGGCATGTTGTCTGACATATGTCTCATTTATCAAAGTGAGCGAGCATGCCCAGTGTGAGCTTTCCATATGTTGAGCTCTGCAGCCCACCACATTTGTGGATGAGTGTGAACTTCAACAATATCTCATGTTTATGGTTGTGTGTTGTGTCATGTTGTGTAGTTACTGTCCAACTGCTTTGTGTCTGAACACAACATGGATTATACTCTGCCTGCAGGGTTTGCATGGGATACTTTGCATACAGTTGTCAACATCCTTTCATACTGACCTAACACTGTAGTACCGTATAGTGTACTGGTTCAGTACTTTCACTGTGGTGGACAGTATCCTGGCCTTTAGTCCTATCACTGCTTTACAATTTCATAGTGAGCACAAAAGCCTGGTTAGGGGCCAGTTGTGCACATCTGACCATGTTGCATTATGTTCAGATATGAACTACTTAAACCAGGCTTGTCCAACATTGGTAGTGTATTCCACAACATAGATGTACATTGGCAAACACTAGCAATGTGCCCTAGGCCATTTCTAATGCTAGTCGGAGAGTGTGTTTGTCCTTCGACACACATTGTAAGTGGAGTTTTCCATAACATATGTCATGGTTAGTATACTGTGCCTCCGTCTACCCATGACATAACAGTGATACCCAGGGTAAACCTACTATCTCCCATCCACTCATCAAGATTCCTCTTGAGGAGAGTCGATGAGTGACTCTCTGGCTAACCTGTACTGGGAGTTTACTCATGAGTGGGGGTGGCTTCTGTGTTATGGATCATTCAGTACAGCTTGTCCTATGTATGTCAGTGCTGGGGTACAGGTCTCTCATGTGCATAGCTCACTGCCATTCAGATTGTACAAGGTGCAGCATGTTCATTGATTCCAGCTTGGACATGGCTTTATACATCAGACACAGCTTGCATCTGGGTGGGCAGTATGGCAGTGTGTGGAGCTGCAGTTTGTTTAATCAGGCAACACATGGCATCTGTTCAAGCTCTTTGATACTCCTGGTGAGGTACTTTTGGGGACTTTACAGTTGATGGAGGTGTCTGCTGAGGTACATCCCACAGGGGCTATTGTAGTCAATTGTAACGCTGATGAAGGATGACTGCAGAGCCACAATGACCTCCCCTTATCTAGATCTGACAACCTTCATGATAGGTGGGTATATGGTATGTTTCTGTAACCACTACAGCCACATGTTTGTCCAATGCAGGATATCTATCATCTTGTGTCCCCAGGTCTCTCATTACATGTTAAGTACTTAATGGGTTAACACCTATGTGGTAATTGGTGGGCACTTGCTGTATATCCACAGGGGTTGACTATACACTTTTCTGCAATAAGCTTGCTGACATGGCTATGGCACCAGTTGTCTGTTTCTATGTGGCCCTTTTGTGGGATGCTTGTGTCAGCTGGAGGGTCAGATATGGTGGCCAGTTTGTAGTCCTCTGCAAACATGTTCAGACACAGTCCTTCCATGTTGGCCTGTACCTATGGGACATATATACCAAACGAGGGAGGTCCCATGACCAAGCCTTGTGGGATGCCAGTTATATCTGGTTTGTAGTCTGACATGGCTGCAGCATGTCTGACCATGCCAGTTCTATCCTTGGTCTGGTTTGCAAACTAGTAGGTTAAGTCTCCTTATACCACTCCCACAAGAGAGGGGAAAACATACTGACCCATCATCAACAACATGGGCAAAAACACAGCATCAGTGGGACCAGACAGTGTCCCGGGCTGTTTCCTACATGAACTCCAAGAAGAGCTAAACCCAAACATAAAACTACTGTTCAATCTCAGCCTTACTACAGGATATGTGCCCAAAGAGTGGCGTACAGCAACAGTGGTCCCTCTCCATAAAGGTGGTGCCTCAACAGATCCTGGAAACTATCGCCCCATAGGCCTGACTAGCTTGGTCTGCAAAGCTATGGAAAGGATCATCATGGACCTCATAAATAAAGATATTGGGGACCTACAGACACTGGATCCTACACAGTTCGGCTTTGTTAAGGGCAGATCCTGCCTCTTAAACCTGGTTGATTTCTTTGAAACAGTCACCGAGGCCATTGATGAGGGGAAGGTGGTCCACACAGCCTACCTGGACCTCGCAAAAGCCTTCGATACAATACCCCACTCTGGCATTATAGAGAAGCTCACCAGCTTAAATATAAACCCCTATGTCACTAGATGGATTGCAAACTGGCTCAAGGACAGAACCCACATGGTTAGAATTGCTGGAGCCATGTCAGACTCCAAACCAGTTACAAGTGGTGTCCCACAAGGCTCAGTCCTGGGACCTCTCTTGTTCGGTATATATTTCTGGGAGGTACAGGCCAACACGGAAGGACTGTGGCTGACCAAGTTCGCAGATGACTGCAAACTGGCCGCCATAATCGACTCTCCAGTCGACACAAGCATCCTCCAAAAGGGCCTCATAGAAACAGACAACTGGTGCCAGAGCCATGGCCTCAAGCTAAATGCCGAACAGTGTATAGTCATCCTCTTTGGCAAAAACAAAGTGCCCACAAATTACCACATAGGTGGTAATCCATTAAGTAAAGAAGAAGTAATTAGGGACCTGGGGACCCAAGTTGATAGCAATCTCTCATTTGACAACCACGTGGCCAAAGTGGTTAGAAAAACATTTTATATAGCCCACCTCATCATGAAGGGATTCACATCTAGATCAGGGGAGGTCATTGTGCCTCTTCACTCATCCGTCAGCAGGCCCATAATTGCATACAATGCCCCTGTTGGGATGTACCTTACCAGACACCTGCAGCAACTGGAAAGACCCCAAAAGTACCTCACCAAAAGGATCAAAGGGCTCAAACAGATGCCACATGCTGCCCAGTTAAAGAAACTCCAGCTCTACTCAGTGGCATACCGCCTGTTCAGAGGCGATCTGTGCCTGACGTATAAAGCCATGTCCAACCCAGAATTAATGGACATGCTGCACCTCAGAATATCCAAATCCCATTGAGCTATGCGCCGAGACTTGAACCTCAGCACTGAAATAAATAGGACATGCTGGAGGGACAGATTCATAACCCAGAGGCTCCCTTCACTCTGGAATACAATCCCAGTCCAGGTTAGGCAGAGTCCCTCATTGACTCTCTTCAAGAGGAATCTTGAGGAGTGGATGGGAGATTGTAGGTTTACCCCGGGTATCACTTCTGTGTCACTGTTAGACAGAGGCACAGTATACTAACCTCGGAAAAGGGCATAGCAAAATAAATTTAAAATGGGTGGCGAAAGCCAAACACATTCTGGCTAGGCTTATAAATGCCCTAGGGCAGATAGCCTAGTATGAACCTATGAACCTATGTACCTTGTTCCCCATTGGCCCTATGTTCTGTTAATCACCATGGCAATCACAATACTATGGTAGCATGTGCAAAGGTCACTTGTCAGTCGCCTCTATGGTACAGTTGTGGAATATGTGGGTCATGTGGCAATGTCACAGCTGCCACATGTACACAGTCAACCCTCTCCCCTACACATGGACGTACAACACATGTATGAGATGCAACCACATAGCCAAACTGGGGACTAAGCACTCCGAACCCAGTACTGGCATAACCTGTCAGGTGGCATGAAATACTACAGTGATTACAATACCAGTCTGATGTAGACCTACACTGACAGCAATCCAAACACGTGAACACACTGGGCCATTCGTGGAGCCTCAGAATAGCATCCTGCCTGAGCAGCAGACACCTCTGTAGCTGGCACACAGGCATACGTTAAGCCAGAACACAGCACATGCAACACATAGCACACAAATCCTGTGTGCCAAACAGTCACAGCCTGTACGGCTAGACAACACACCTGCTACAGTTGTGTTAGGTACCTTTATTGTCCGGTACAGTGAGGTCCCACTCACCAGGCTGGACAAGGTGAAGGTCACAGTGATATGCCCGTGGGGCACTATGGTCCACCACATAACACAAGCATACAGGTCAGTCAGAGGCATGGACACATATGACTCAGTCATTGTCCATGCCATTATGGCTGACCTGTGATGTACCTCCTTGGACTACATGATAGGGAACATGGAAGGGCTCTCTGAGCATGACCCTGACCTTGGTTGGCATCATACCCTCACCAGGAATGCTGACGTATTACTGAATGCTGATGAATTACTGTAGCTACAACACCCTAGCTGAAAGGTTCCTAGCATGTAGTCACTGCATTGCTATGGAACAACTTGTTACCACTCCCACAACAGGTGAAAACATGCAGCACCTGTTCATCAACAACATGTAGACTATATGCCCCAGACCACATGTGTATCCCTCGCTGCTAGGATGATACCATATACATCTCACACTGTATATACACATACCACATGCAGCACCCGCACAGAAGACCACAGTCATAATGGTATCCAGTGCAAATACCATGTATTCACATGTGGCAGGCATCAGACATGGGAACTATTGAAGGTCACAGGTACATATGTGTATTTGGCACACACATACATCATCTGTGTCCATTGCCATTACTGGTTTAATCAATGTCATGCATTATTGTGAACAACAACCCACACACATGGGCATGCTGTGTGACAAAAACACACGTGGCATGTGTGGAATTCAAAGCCATAACTAACTGTGCTATGACAGTAGTGAGAGACGCAGTAGCAGAGCGTGCTATTTACATTACTGGGAGATTTGGCCTCTTCCGCTGTACTTGTAGGGTGCTGACATCATCTCTGTGTAGAGATTGGAATATACAGCAGCTGGTGTGTTGTATCGCTTGGCAAAAGGGTCAGTTCTTTCACACATGTAATTGCACACACCCTACAGGATTCAAACCCCTACCTAACTATGTTATGGAACACAAGATGGACACATGAGCAGTGCGTGCTATTCACATTACTGGGAGGTTTCCCTTCTCCTGCTATACTTATAGGGTGCTGACATCATCAGTGTTTAGAAAGGGGAATGTGCATCCTGTAGTGTGTTTTCCCAGTTGCCGAAAGGGACATTTCCCTCACACAGACTTGCACACACACCAACCCCACTCACCCACACACTGAGCATTTGCAGGATTCAAACCCCTACCTAGCTATGTTATGACACTCGAGATGGATGCATTAGCAGAGCGTGCTATTCGCATTACTGGGAGGTTTCCCTTCTCCTGCTGTACTTATAGGGTGCTGACATCATCAGTGTTTAGAAAGGGGAATGTGTATCCTGTAGTGTGTTTTCCCAGTTGCCAAAAGAGACATTACCCTCGCACAGACTTGCACACACACCAACCCCATCACACACACTGAGCATTTGCAGGATTCAAACTCCTACCTAACTATGTTATGACACTTGAGGGAGACGCATTAGCAGAGCGCACTATCCGAATTACTGGGCATCTGTTCTGCACCTGCAGTATTTATAGGGTGCTGACATCATTATTTCTACAGAGGTATGTACATCTAGTACTACCTGTCAGGTGGGGGATAGCATATATATGCATTTGCAGCCACCTACTTCAGGGTCAGATATGCACATCGCACTGGCAGGTTATGTTCTATACCATGCTTCATGACCACAGGACCTGTAACACACAACACAACCAGTTTGGACCACCCCTCCCACATCCAGGACACACACTTTGCTTCCCTGGGAACAGTGCCAAGATATGCAGGTGTTCACATACACCATTCCAGTTGTTAACGTCAGGTACAGGTATGTTGTGTGTGGGAACTACTCAGGCCTCTACAACATTACCCTACAGCCACTACAATTTGTGAGTCCATGTGCTATGGCAGGACCACTCACCACATCCACAAGGGGGAATACATATTGCACCTGACCATCTGCAACATGGGTACTCACTGTTCCACACCAGAGGTAGGCCACCATTGTTGATATATGGCCATACCCACCTTTCCCTGGACATCCATATCCCATCCCCACCCCCAGGCAAGGTTGTCACTGCAAACTAAGTGTATTTATCAAAAGCAGACTTTACACTTGTGAAGACTGGGGTGGAAGACTTCAAAGGACCCATGCTGGGGGAGTATACAGGCCACTCTGCATAATCCTTAACAATTTCATTCTATGAGCATGTGGAAGGTTTGCATTGATCATGCTATCCCAAATATACCCATGACTGCTCCACAACAGGACACCTGTCAGGTGTACACCAGCCATATATGAGCTGTCCAACAGACAGAGTGAGCTAATACACTGCAGTGCAGTAGCCCACAGAGGGAGGACATCTCTGAACAGTACTGGCATGACACTTCAATCCCTCATAATCATCACGACAAAGTGTTGACAGTGAAATTGTCCAGACAATGCAGATAAGGCTCCCCTCAGTCTGTTATTGATGCCCACTTACTGTTAGAGGTCCTCAGCAACCCTCTTCCAGCACACATCAACAACATGGATGTGGCTTAGCAAATTCAACCCCTGGGATCTCCACTGTGTCCCTGCTTGACAGAGGCACAGCACACTAGCCTCACACTGTGCCTTATGTGACCTACTTTACAGTGGCACAGTAGCCTACTGTACTGGGGAGGCAGACGCCAAGCACACTCTGGCTAAGCTGTCATTCCCTAGGGCAAACAGCCTAGTGTTGACCTCTACACCCATATGTTTAATTGTCAGATGCACAATATTTGTTGCTGATAGACTGTTTGCAGGTCTTTATTGCCATAGCATTCCCTGTTTCTTTGAACAACTTGTGTATCTGTGGAAGATGTTTGAATATGGGAGGGATCCACTATATCACATATGTCTCTGTAGTCATTTAACTGTGTGCACTGGGCAGATTGCTGTAATGTGGTTGGTTCCTGGAATGACACGTACAAATACCAGATATGTGTGGCCAACTGCTAAACTGAGATTTGGCCTAAGTGTGTGAGCATGCCCAGTTCAGGCTTCCCATGGCATGTTGTCTGACATATGTCTCATTTATCAAAGTGAGCGAGCATGCCCAGTGTGAGCTTTCCATATGTTGAGCTCTGCAGCCCACCACATTTGTGGATGAGTGTGAACTTCAACAATATCTCACGTTTATGGTTGTGTGTTGTGTCATGTTGTGTAGTTACTGTCCAACTGCTTTGTGTCTGAACACAACATGGATTATACTCTGCCTGCAGGGTTTGCATGGGATACTTTGCATACAGTTGTCAACATCCTTTCATACTGACCTAACACTGTAGTACCGTATAGTGTACTGGTTCAGTACTTTCACTGTGGTGGACAGTATCCTGGCCTTTAGTCCTATCACTGCTTTACAATTTCATAGTGAGCACAAAAGCCTGGTTAGGGGCCAGTTGTGCACATCTGACCATGTTGCATTATGTTCAGATATGAACTACTTAAACCAGGCTTGTCCAACATTGGTAGTGTATTCCACAACATAGATGTACATTGGCAAACACTAGCGATGTGCCCTAGGCCATTTCTAATGCTAGTCGGAGAGTGTGTTTGTCCTTCGACACACATTGTAAGTGGAGTTTTCCATGACATATGTCATGGTTAGTATACTGTGCCTCCATCTACCCATGACATAACAGTGATACCCAGGGTAAACTTATTATCTCCCATCCACTCATCAAGATTCCTCTTGAGGAGAGTCGATGAGTGACTCTCTGGCTAACCTGTACTGGGAGTTTACTCATGAGTGGGGGTGGCTTCTGTGTTATGGATCATTCAGTACAGCTTGTCCTATGTATGTCAGTGCTGGGGTTCAGGTCTCTCATGTGCATAGCTCACTGCCATTCAGATTGTACAAGGTGCAGCATGTTCATTGATTCCAGCTTGGACATGGCTTTATACATCAGGCACAGCTTGCCTCTGGGTGGGCAGTATGGCAGTGTGTGGAGCTGCAGTTTGTTTAATCAGGCAACACATGGCATCTGTTCAAGCTCTTTGATACTCCTGGTGAGGTACTTTTGGGGACTTTACAGTTGATGGAGGTGTCTGCTGAGGTACATCCCACAGGGGCTATTGTAGTCAATTGTAACGCTGATGAAGGATGACTGCAGAGCCACAATGACCTCCCCTTATCTAGATCTGACAGCCTTCATGATAGGTGGGTATATGGTATGTTTCTGTAACCACTACAGCCACATGTTTGTCCAATGCAGGATATCTATCATCTTGTGTCCCCAGGTCTCTCATTACATGTTAAGTACTTAATGGGTTAACACCTATGTGGTAATTGGTGGGCACTTATTGTATATCCACAGGGGTTGACTATACACTTTTCTGCAATAAGCTTGCTGACATGGCTATGGCACCAGTTGTCTGTTTCTATGTGGCCCTTTTGTGGGATGCTTGTGTCAGCTGGAGGGTCAGATATGGTGGCCAGTTTGTAGCCTCTGCAAACATGTTCAGACACAGTCCTTCCATGTTGGCCTGTACCTATGGGACATATATACCAAATGAGGAGGTCCCAGGACCAAGCCTTGTGGGATGCCAGTTATATCTGGTTTGTAGTCTGACATGGCTGCAGCATGTCTGACCATGTCAGTTCTATCCTTGGTCTGGTTTGCAACCCCTCTACTGACATAGGGGTTTATATTTAAGCTGGTGAGCCTATCTATAATGAACACGTGGGGTATTGTATGGAAGCCTTTGCAAGGTCCAGCTACGCTGTGTGGACCACATTGCCCTCATCAATGACCTTAATGACTGTTTCAAATGAGTCAAACATGTTTAAGGGGCAGCATCTGCACTTAAGAAAGCCACACTGGGTAGGGTCCAGTGTCAGTAGGTCCCCAATATCTTTATGTCTGCAGTACATGCTGATCCTTTCCATAGCTGTGCAGACCAAGCTTGTCAGGATTCTGGGGTGGTAGTTTGCAGTATCCATTCAGGCAACACCTTTGTTGAGAAGGACCACTGTTGTTGTACACTGCTCTTTGGGTACATATCCTGTGGTAAGGCTGACATTGAGCAGTAGTGTGATTTGGCATTCCATTCTTCTTGGAGTCCATGTTGGACTCAGCCCAGGACACCATCTCATACCATTGCTGCTGTGTATTTTGCTTTGTAGATGCTGGCTGTTACCTCAGCATCTGCAATGTCAGGGGGCCAGCAGTCTGCTGGGATAGATATTTTGCATTCTGGGGGGGGGGGTTTGCACTGCACCTGTCAGGTTGTATGTTGGCAATATGTGTGTGTGTTTGGCATGTTGTTTGTAATATTTGAGTGATTCAGAGCATATCCGTGAATTCCCAACAAGGTTCCTACCATCAGTTGAGAAAGCCTTGTGATTATTCTTAGTGTCCTGTACAATTTGTATCTTCATAGGTTCATAGGTTCATACTAGGCTATCCACCCTAGGGCATTTATAAGCCTAGCCAGAGTGTGTGTGGCTTTCGCCACCCCTTGCTATGTGAATATTATGGCCATTTATGATTTACTTTACTGTGCCTCTGTCTGGACGTGACACAGTGAAGACCCCCAGTGTACATCTACGATCATCCATCCACTTGGCAAGATTCCTGTTGAAGAGTGTCAGTGAGGGGGTCTGCCTAACATGGAGTGGGATTCTGTTCCAGGGTGTAAGGAGCCTCTGAGTTATGTATCTGTCCCTCCAGCACATCCTATTTCATTATGTGTTGAGGTTGACATCTGTCACTCTCACAGCTCCGATGGCTTTGGGTTTTCTGGGGTGGAGCATGTCCATTACTCCTGTGTTGCACATGGCTTTGTACAACAGGCATACGACACCTCTGTGTAGGCAGTATGTGACTGCATTCAGCTGGGGTGTCTACAGCCAGGCAGCATATGACATATATTTGAGACCCTTTATCCTCTTGGTGAGGTACCTTTGAGGTCTTTCTAACTGCTGCAGGTGTCAGGTAAGGTACATCCCAAATGAGGCATTGTACTAGATTATGGGTCTGATAAGAGAACAGTATAGGGGCACAATGACATCTGTTGACGTAGATGTGAATCCTTTCATGATACGGTGTCCAATATAGACAGTCTTCCTAGCCAGATTGGCAATGTGAGTGTCACATAACAGGTTACTGTCCACTTGTGTACTCCTTCCATACATAATGGTTTACCACCTATGTGGTAATTTGTGAGTACCTTGTTTGGTATTTGGTGGGACATTCATACTGTCCAGTGTCTTCAGGATGGCTGGGTGGGGTTCCTGTGTGTGAGTGTGGTCTGTAGCATGCTACAGACTGTACAGCAGTTTTGCCTATGGTTAGGTGCACATGGGTGGTCTCCGATGCTTCGTGCATTGTCAGTTACCTGGACGTATGGGTGTCTGTGCTGAATATGGATACTCCCCCTCCTTTTATGTTTTGGTCCAGGTTTTGGGGCCATAACGCATGATATGAGGTACAACCTGGTAGTGCTGGTGTGCTGTCAGGAGGCTTGCAGCAGGTTTCTGTCACTGCATGGACATCGATGTTCTCCATACTGGGGAGGGCCTTGGGAGCATGCATACTGTGGTTTACACGTCTGGCATTGGTCAGCATTACCCTTATGTTTCTTTCCACTTATGTTTTCTAGGGTGGTGGGTTAGTCTTTTCAGCCTTGCCTACGAAAGGCTCTATGGAGGTGGCAAAAGCCTTATCCAATATCCAGACGCCCAGGGGTAACAGGTGCAAGCCATCCCTGGAACAGCAGCGTGGCTTGTCAAACATGACATCCCAAGCAGACAGATATTGGATCCCCTTGGAATGACACCAGTAATTGTGCCACTTGTTAAAGCTGATCATTCTGTGTTTGTACTGTGGCATCATTCTTGGTGAGGGAAGGATGCTGCAAACGGTCAGTGTCATACCGGCCTGGACTACATAATTGGAGAGCTCATCTATGTCTCTTTTCATGTAGTCCAGGGAGGTACATCTCAGGTCATTCACACCAGCATGGACAATGACTGCATCATATTTCTACTTGCTTTGGGGTGACCTGCGTACTTGTGTTATGTGGCATATTGTAGCAGCCTACAGGCAGCTTACTATACCCTTTCCCTTGTTCAGTCTGATGAGCAGGACAGCAGTGTGTCTGACTATGGAGTCACCTATTACAACTGTATAAGGCATGTTGTTTCTCCTTCTGGCCTGTGACTGTTTGGCACACCAGCTTTGTGTACTATGTGTTGCATGTGCTATGTTTGGAGGTTGTGGTTGCTTGGGTGTCTGCTTTGGAGGCCTCTGTTGGTGTGGTGTGTTTGTAATTAGGGCCTCCGGGAATGTTTTTCTGTGTTTATGTCTTTGGTTTGCAGTTGTGATAGGCCTATGTGGGACTGGGTTTGTGGTGTGTGTGGTTACCTTCTCCTCCTGACTAGTTTTGACAGTACTGAGTTGAGGGAGCTCAGCCTCCGGTTTGGATATATGGTTGCATCTCTCACATATATTTGTATTTCTTGGGGGGAGTTGAGGGTTGTCTGTGTACTTGGGGCAGGTGTAACATTGCCTCAGGATTCACAGATTTAACTTGTTGTAGCTGGCCTTAGTGGATTGTATGTGTGGACATATTTTATTGCCATACTACTGATCAGTGATTACTTCCCTTTTTATGTTTGCTCTATCATGTAGTAGCTTCCTCATTCTCTTGCATGGTTTGGTAATGGCTGGAGTCCAGCATGCCAGATGCCTGGTGTATGGCATTGTGTCTTGTTTTTATTTGGGATTGCATAATCCAAACATTCCTGGCAGTGTTCATGGAATGCCTGTATAACAGGTTCTGAGGTGTGGCCCATATTTTGCACCTGCACAGGGCCTTTAATGGATTCCACATCAGTTTGGAGGAGTGCAGCTTTTGCTTTACACATGTTTTTCACTGTGGTTTTCTGGCCAGGGACTGTGGTCAGGATGTGTATATCCAGTGTGATTACTCTATGGTCTGGTCTTATCAGTGAGGGATACACTTCTCATTTTGCCATCCAGTACCCATGTTGCTGATTATCACATCCAGTATGCTTACCCCTCTTGTGGGAGTGGTACGTTGTTCCTGGGCATTTTGGTTTATGGATTCTAGGAACTTTTCTCCTACAGTGTTGGAGCTAGTATAATGCTCCCAGTCTATGTCTGGGTATTTTCAGTCACCCAATATAATGTTGTTTGGAGGGCTTGATATAGTCATGTATTCCAACACAGGCCAGGTGCAGTTCCTGGTGTTAGGATGGTAGTCTGTAGCAGGCTATAAACTGGGAGGCAGTTTTAGCAACTGTTACTTGACCATGGCTAGTCCATGCTGCTTCTTGTTGTTGTACCAACATGGGGGTGTGGTTATCCTTGACAATTGTTGCTAGACACCCTTGTTTTGTAGCTTGTTCCATGTTTTGAGGCTGTACAGCACAGTATGAGGTGTAACATGGTAGTGTTAGGGTGCTGTTGTGAGCCTTGACCCAGTTTTCTGTTACAGGACAGATATCAACATTCTCCATACTGGGTGAGTTTAGACTGCATGCATCTTGCTGTTTAGACTTCTGGCATTGGGTAGCATTACATCTAGGTTCTTATCCCTTGTGATACCTATGGAGGTGGGTTTGTGTTTTGAGCCTTACCTATTCAGGGCATGCTGTGGGTAACAATAGCCTTTGCCAGTATCCATAAGGCCTGGACTGATAGGTGCATGCCACCCCTAGCAGGTGGAGCATCATGTCATGCTCAGCATGTCATCCCAGGCTAGCGCACATTGGATCCCCTTTGACTATCTACAATACTTCAGCCAATTATTGCAATTGATCATCTCATCGTCATATTGTGGCATCATGCTTGGTGAGGGTAGGATATTAGTCAGGGTCCTCAAGTGTGCATATACTACATGGTGTTACATTGCTTAACACATGGCATTCATGCCTCAGGTGGTGCTGCAGGGCTGCCTCTGTCGGATGCACATATTACACTCCCTGTACATGTTTGAGAGCAGGTTATGTCATTTTAGGCATCCATGTTATTATATGAGTGAGTCATAGAAGGGTATCATTCCCAGGGTTCCTACTGAGCCAGTGTATGTTCTATGCGTTGCCTCTTTGCCAAGGCCAGGGCATACTGGGCATGCCTCCTTCTGCCTACTGGGGCAGGCCCAGGTTGTTCCTCCTCTGTCACGCTCTGCCTGTGATGGCCTTGGCAATGGTGGAGGGCTGTTTGGCCCGGCCCTATGCTGGTCCTGCTGACTTAAGCAGCCCAAACACACGCTCTATTACATTACGTGTTTGTGTGTGTGCCTCATTATGGCGTTCCTGTTCAGGTGTGTGTGCGTTTCTGATGGGTGTCATCAGCCACGGCTCCAGTGCATAACCTGCATCTCCCACTAGGTGTCCATGTGGGATGTCCCCATTGGCAAATGTCTGGTACAGCTGCGTCAAATGCCAGATATGGGAATCATGGTAGCTCCCAGGGCAGCCAGCACACACATTCATTATTATGCCCTGGGCATCACACACAACCTGGCAGTTGATGGAGGGGAAGCCCTTGCGGTTAATGTAGGCCCTACCCCGCTCACCGGCTGGTACTTTGATGCGTATGTGCATGCAGTCTATTGCACCCACTACCTCAGGGTATTCTGCTATTTGCTAGAAGAGATGCATATTGCTGGCCAATACCTCACGGGCATTGGGGAAATATACATGATCACCGACATGTGCTGACATGGCATCCAGGAACTGGTGCAGTACCCTGGAGGCTGATGCCTGTGATACCCCCATCATATCACCAGTTGGTCTCTGGAAGGTACCTGTTTCTAGTATTCTTATGCCAACACATACCTTGGTTTCCACTAGGATGGGTTCCCCTCTGTTGGTTCTGTGTGTGAGGCGTGGCCTGCACAGCTCGACAATTTGCTGCAGGAGGTCTCTGTCCACTCTATAGCGCTCTACTATCTCCAGCTCATGTAACCCGTGGTAGGTGACCCTGGCCTGTACACTCTTCTCCATCTCCTCACTGTGGGTTATCTGGCACCATCTGCATTGTCACCACCCTCAGCAAGTAGCCTATGTCTCTTTATGACAGCTATAGCAGCCCCTAGCATTTCTGCTCTGAGTTCAGCTTTTTCAGTTTTCACTTCTAATAGCTTACTCCTGTCTTGCAGTGTCTCTTGAGAGAAACATCCTGCACTGCTGTTTGCAGAGTTTTAAGTGCTTGGCTGAGCTACTATTCTGCCTGTGTAATTGCCTGCTTCTAATTGTTTTCACCTGCTAGCTCCAGCAATATTACCTGCTAGCTTCCTACTAATTCTGTTGCTTCCTTTTTCCTTTCTGTTTCCTCAGGGGGGAGCAACGTGCATACTAACAGAAACACGCTCACAGTGGCTTACATGCGCGCACACATGCTTACACGGTTTACAATCATCTTATTTGGGTTAAAACACGCGCACACTAGCGCAAACAGTCTTACAAGTCTGCCAACAGGCTCCCACATGCTCAGTCTGCCTTACACGCATGCACACTGCCCTACTCGTGCTTCATGGCGCACACACGTGTGCATGCACGCCCAGCAAGAAACTTTGGTGTAAGCAACAGTGTACACCTTCCATTTCTTGACTTTCCCATGCTTATGTTGTGGCACTCCTCTTTCCATTATATGTGTCTGACATCTGTCATGTAACACTAACCTCCAATGAACTGCGTTTCTTTCTACCATTCCCCCCTGTGATGTCACCTATCTCCTACTCTATTCCTCCCCCTTATGTATCTCTTACATTACTCAGAATGTGCTCATTTGCTATGTGACAGTGGAATTCAGTATCCTAACACACATTTACATCAGATTGCCTACTAATGCTTAGTTACATGTCTTATTTTTCATATTTGCATCGGGGTACCTTGCCAATGGCCACATATTTGGCCATTGGCATGCTGCCTGACACATATGCACCTTTTATTTGGAGCTGACATGGCTCCATTGTGGTTTTTGTAGAAACATACTCAGTTGTCAACTGAGTACATTTCTGCAGCTTAAACGGCTCTTACATGGGCTGCTTTGGGCTTCGTGGATCGCTAATCTACCTCATTTGCATGCCTTTGGGCTGCAAGTGAGGTGATTAGCATATCCACGCCCACTCCGTGTAAGAGACGTTTTAGCTGGTCTCTTACACGGACTTTAGGGCTGTTCCTGGATTGCGAAGGCTGCATGGAGTCTTACACTACTCTTAGACTCCGTGCAAGCCTTCGTGAATCCTGCCCATTATCTTTTGAAATAATCGAGATAGTGCTGTAGAAGAAGTTAAAAGAAATTCTGATAAATATAGAATGGGAATGTTAGTATAGTATTGTTTAGATATGAAACATGTTAAGGAAATTGTGAAAGAAAACTGGAAGATTTTAACCAGTTTTCCTGAAGTTAAAAGAATAGTGGGTGAAGCCCCTACTTTTGTAAATAAAAGAGGAAAGGATTTCAATAATATATTTAAAGCAAAATAAAGCTATAAAAATATTAATAACAGTAGAAAAGGGATGTTTAAATGTTTTGACAGCAAATATTGTCATACTTACAAGTGGATGCAGGTGAACTTTTGATAAATAATAATTTGTTAGATATTTGTTAGAGTATTTTATACATCCAAATCTAAGTATGCGGTTTATTTATCTGTTTGCTCATCCTGTCCTGAATATTATGTAGGAAGAACTATGAGAGAGTTATATCACAGGGTATATGAGCATTTATATGCTATAGAGAAAGCAAATGTTAATAATGCACGGGGCAAACATTATTGTATAAGTAAATGCAAAGGTTCACCTAAGTTTTTAGTTTTAGATCAAGAACCTGAATTTATTTATAGGTTAGATGCTGAAGATGAATTAGACTGGAGAACTATCGCTGGCAATTGAAGTTGGATGCCAGCATTCATCCAGGAGCAAATGATAAAGAAAATCTGAAAAATTATTTAAAAAGAAAGAAACTGAAACATTAATGCATATAGTAATTAATTGGTTATGTAAATGTTTAATTGATCTGATTTTTGAATTCATATTTGTATATAATGCTGTGTTTTCTTTTGTCTCATTCAGTCTGAAGAAGTTTTACGAAAGATAGAAGAGCTTACTGGATGATTTATTGCATTTATTCAATTTATTTGTTTACATTTTTGTATGTTCATTTTTTTGTGATTTATATGCTTTTTAACAACTTTATGGTCCATTTTTTGCTGGTGTTTAAATGTTAGATCGGATTGAAGATGAACAGCAAATATGAAGTGAGTTTTATTGTTTTGCTATCTGGGTTTACATTATATGATACCTCCGAATGGCTCCATTGTTTTAAATCAAGAAGTCAATGTAAGAAATTTAAGCAAAACCACTGGAGCTAATAATTCTAAGTCTAAAACTGTTGGTTCATTAGATCCAGTGTTCCTTTTATTCAGTGAGATGATGTTTTGTTGGACTGTTTGGCTGCCTCCTTGAATCCTTTTGGAAATATGTCTTTTACTATTGTTAGACAAGCAGATGCAAGTCTTTCTGAACATTTTGTGCTTTTGGAAAAAGATTTGATAAAGCTGAAGGGTTTGCAGTGGGATAATTTATTCTTTGAGAGTAGTACTGCAGTTGGAAGAGTGCCTAAAGGGCTACAAATTAACACAATGTCAATTGGTAGGGATCTACCAAAAGAGCTCATTGATAGGTGGATTGAGTTAAACCAAAAGACCAGCATGGATTATATGGCCATCTTGATTGATTATTACAGACATAAGTTGCATGAGCTTAATAAGCATATTAAAACAAACTTTTTTAAGCTCAAAGAAGATACCACTGTTGAGAATTTTGACACAGAGTGTTGCCTTATTTGAGATAAACTGATAAAAGAAAATGAAGCTTTAAAATAAGAAGTTCGAGAAGGATCATGCAGATTATGAGAGGGGCATGGCATATCAAGGAAATGAAGTGACTGAGGTAGAAGCAGCAGATTGTTTAGATCCAATAATAGAGAATCAGATTTGTACCAATTTGTCTGAGGTTACCACAGAAGTAAGAAGGTCTGAATGGTTGGCCCACAAAGAAGTTGAGAATATGAGCCATGTGAAAATAAGCTGTAATAATAATTACAACTTCAGAAAAAGAAATGAGAATAGTGGAGTACCTCATTTTTTCAGCCTATGAATGTCTATAATGACACTGGTATGGGTGAGTGAACAATGGTGCAAATAACAGCACTTCCAGCTGTGGAGAAGCAGGGAACAGGCAAGCAGTGCAGCAACAACAATCGGAGATAGAAAGGGCAGAAGAAGAGTACAGTGAACTAGAAGGTATTTATTCTGACTGTTATTTTAAAATAGTAAAGCTGTCATATAGACTTTTAAATATTGAGGACTTACAAATATTGAAAAAGGTTGGACTTTTGAGCCTGCAGCAAGAGCAGATGTTTGTGATGTATTAAACAGTTTAAGGGACTATGTAAGAAAATTCACTTTAACATTTATATTCAAATCAGACGGAAGAAGAGTTGATAATTTTACTAGGCCTAGCTGTTATAATCCCCCCTTAAGACCTGAACTAGAAGCATTTTAACTGTTACTGAGAGACAGATAAGGGAATTATTAAGAAAAAGCCAAAGAAAAATTCTTTAATTTAATTAAAGATGAAAATGAAGTTCTTAAGAAGTTGGAAAGTGATGTCTGTATTATAATTACAAAGGCAGATAAAGGAATGCTTTAGTTGTTATGGATAGGGATTTTTATATGAAAAAGATGGATTTTATGCTGCAAGATGGCAAATATTATAAAAAATGTAATTTTTTGATATTGAGAAGTCATATTCATAGATTAGTACTAGGCTAACTGCCCTTGCAAGCCATTTTAAGCCTAGCCAGTTATCCCCTGTGAGATTCAAATCCTGTACCTTGTGTTTGTAAGGCAAACACCTTAACCATTAGGCCACCCTTTAGTTTTATAGATTCACTTACAGAAGAATGGTTATGCAACAGGAGGATAAGCAACAAAGAAAACAAATGTCCTTATTAACAAAAGCCCTAAAATAATAAATCCCTGGATGACACTCCCTTTAGGCTCTTTGTGGCTCATTGAGGGAGCAAGACAGAAGCCATGGCTGTTTTTGTTGACAAGCAACTGCAAAAAGTTGTTAAAAAGTGTGTCTTTTATTCATGAAACATTTGCCTTTATGAAAGCTATAAAGGGGATTACTGTATTTGATTTTGAATACCTGGTCACTATGGCTATACAGTCACTGTATGCTACAATACCTAATGAGGTTGAAACTGATTATGTAAGAATGGAATTGTTATGCCCTAAGCTTTTTCAAATGAGATAGTTTTTCTTATTATGGAAATACTTGATGTAATTTTATCTTATAATTTTTTGAATTTAATAGTACCTTCTTCCAACAGATAAATGGGATAGCCATGGGAACAACCATGGCCCCCATCTAAATAAATATTTTTATGGTAGCTTTGGAAAAGGAATTTATTATGAATTTTGATTTGTATTATGGATGTTTTATTGATAATCTATTTTGATTTGGAGGGGCAGTTTAAATGATTTGTTTCTATTTATTCAATATATGAATTCTGTCTGCAGCTATTTAAGGTTTACTTCTTGTTATGATGTTAGGGGCATTCATTTTTTAGCTGTTGAAGTAAGTTTTTAAAGATGCTAATAAACTAAGGACTAAAATATATAAGAGGTACAGAGCAATACTTATTTAGATTATAGAAGTATGCATCCTATAGGTACTAAAAATAATATAGTGAAGGGGCAGTTGAGAGTAACTTGACTGACAGTGAGGAATTATTCTTGAAAGAAGGGGCTTCTTTGTGTTCAAAGCTGATTGCTATAGGCTATTCAAAAGATATGGAAAGCAAAAGTTTGAAGAAGTTACTATCTTTTGAAATAATATGGATAGTGTTGTAGAAGAAGTTAAAAGAAATTCTGAGATGAAATAGAATGGGAATGTTAGTGCAATATTCGTTCGATGAGAAACATATTAAGGAAATTATGAAAGAAAACTGGAAGATTTTAACCAGTTTTCCTGAAGTTAAAAGAATAGTGGGTGAAGCCCCTATTTATGTAAACAAAAGAGGAAAGGATTTCATGAATATATTTTAAAAAAATTAAGTTATAAAAATATTAATAACAGTAGAAAAGGGATATTTAAATATTTTGACTGCAAATATTGCCAATACTTACAAGTGGATGCAGGTAAGCTTTGATAAATAATAAAAAGATATTTGTTACAGGTTTTTATTCATGCAAATCTAAGTATGTAGTTTATTTATCTGTTTGCTCATCCCGCCCTGCCTATTATGTAGGAAGAACTATGTGAGAGTTAAATGGCAGGGTATATGAGCATTTATGTGCTCTAAAAGCAGATGCTAATAATGCACGGGGAAAATATTATTGTTTAACTAAATGCAAAGGTTCACCTAAGTTTTTAGTTTTAGATCAGGTGCCTGAATTTATTAATAGGTCAGTTGATGGAAGAAGACTGGAGAGATTATTGCTCACAACTGATGTTGGATACCAGCAATCCTCCAAGATTAAATGATAAAGAAAATCTGAAAAATTATTTTAAGAGAAAGAAGCTCAAACATTAATGCAGATAGCAACTAATTAGTTATGTAAATGTTTAATTGACCTGAATTTTTAATTATGTGTATATAATGCTGCATTTTACTTTGTCTCATTCAGTCTGAAAAGGTCTTAAGAAAGAAAAAAGCACCTACTGGATGATTTATAGCTTTTATTTGATTTATTCGATTACATTTTTGTATGTTTAATTTTTTGTTGATTTTTTTTTGTAATTTATATGTTTTTTAACAACTTTATGCTCCATTTTTTGGAGGGTTGTAGTATGATGCCCAGTTGGAATATAAATTCAACAGAGTATTCAAGGAATGACTATTTGTTGACCAATACTGGCCTACAAGATGAAACCCAGTATCACATCTGAAAATAATTCAGTTTTAGCCTTAGAAAGAAGGCACTGTGCCATCAGGTGACTTTTTAATTAAGATTATGAAGGAAATAAGTCAGTTATATCTATAAGGTCCCTGTATTTTTTCATCCCTGCCATGCAGAGTCTATGGGTTCTAAGAGTTAGTTGAAGTCATGTGACACCCATGCACTTTTCTAGAGACCAGGAATATACAGCTTGTGGTGATAGCAGAGTGTCTTAGAGTTTGACAAAGGCAAAGGTAACATCTGGGTTTACTATAAAGCATTGCCACTTTATGGACCAGGAGAGTAAGATATTCACATCTTCAAGAAAAAGATGCACTGGAGATAAGTCTTGAGCAAGATTTGGTCCTTTAGCTGAACAGTAGGAAAAAATGCTGAATGCTGATTACCAGTACTGTGAACTGTACTAGAAGGGTCCTGATGGGCTTGTTAAGATAACATTTCCTGGCACACAGTTGCTCTCATTGTAGATCACTTTTCAAGTAGGTTTTGCAAACAGGTGAGTAAGATGCAGACTAGTTATCAGTCAGTAATGCCCTCATTGTTAAATATTCGGCTCTGTAAATCTGTAATGCATTAAAGAAGTACTGAGTGATGTGGGTTCTAATCCTTTTGGTTTATAGGCACTTAAGCAGTCTCATAAAACAATGGAATGTCTCGAGGTTTTCTAGCACCAAAGAAGGGTATACCATCTTCCTGAATACAGAGTTTTGTATCTCACTGACTTTAGAAATCAACTTTTTTCTGTTGAATGATTTTAATGAATTTGTCACACACATGCCTGCCACTTTTCATCAAGTATATTAAAATACACATTTCATAACATTTCTTTGTGTTTTAAGTTAAACATCAGTTACAATTTCACGTTCTAGAGTTGATTTCTGTTCTCCAAAGGAACAAGCATGTGTTAGATAAAATGCATACTTGGAAAATTTGTATTTTTATTACATTTTTCTTTGCCTTTCATGGGATGCAACTGGCATAGAAGTAATATATTTCAGCAATTCCAGGCCAAAAAACAGCAGGCAGTGCAAAACAATAAGTATCCAGGGACCATTCTGTACTCAACCAAGGCATACTGCTATTTATTTGTGTTTTAGATCAGGCTAACTCAGCTGAAATTTTTGAAACTGATTTTAGTAATTTTATTAGAAACATAAGCAACTTTGACCTAAACAATTAAAAATAGTTATGTGAACTCTTCACACTGGACTCAGTAGCTGGGAAGGAGACCACAGGAAAAGCTGCTACTTAATATTGTTATATGTCCTTCTCTGGCACTTGTCCAAATAATACATGCATACTGTTATAAATAATTGTCTTCAATCAGTTTTATTTACTGAACTAAAAACTATTTGTGTCAGTTTTTAAGGGAAGTCTCATGAACCCGTTCATTTGTTGTATTCACAGACAGAAGTGGTAATTATACACAGTAATGATATTTGCTCAAATAATATTTTAACTCATTCACTATAAATGTTTGTTGTTTACAGTATTTAACTGTAAAATCTATGTTTTACTTTTGTAAATGACAGAAAAGCAAATATGCAATCCTCAAAATGAAAATGCAGTTATGTGTCCAATTAAATGCTATAACATTTTGCAGGCTCTATTAATGACATTTTAAATCAATGAGGCTTTTGTGTGTACAATATACAAAATCACAATTAAAGTGTTAGTTCATAGTATATCCTTTCTGTGACCATTATTTGAAAAGCTGAAATTATCTATGGAAGCATCTTTACTAATAAACTATGTTCATACACATTATTAGACAATAAAATTCAGAATGTTTTTGTGGAAGTGGCCTGTCTTTCATGAAATGTATGGGCTAGAAAAATATACAAAAGGCTGGTGCTATAAGGTTTTCATGCCTGTGAACTGTTTCAAATAAATATGTCCTTTGAAACAATGCTCTATAATATGCTTCTGCACACGACACAATGTATTATTTGTGTGTGTGTGTGTGTGTGTGTGTGTGTGTGTGTGTGTGTGTGTGTGTGTGTGTGTGTATATGTGTGTGTGTGTGTACATAGATACATATATATATGTTTGTGTGTGTGTGTGTGTGTATATATATATATATATATATATATATATTTTTTTTTTTTTTACATATACACATACATGCAATTTTAGCACAGACGTGTGTGTGTGTGTGTGTGTGTGTGTGTGTGTGTGTGTGTGTGTGTGTGTGTGTGTGTGTGTGTGTGTGCATGCACTTGTATGCATGTGTATGTACAAATGTGTGAATGCATATTTATATAGACAGAGACAGAGTGAGAGTACAACTTCCCTGAAAGTTAATTTTGCAGCACGTGATCAAATTTTATTTCATTGATTACTGCAGGTTATTGATGAAATGGAGCTCATTAGAATTTAGCATTATAAGTGAGTGGGAATGCTACATTCACTTACACTGCTAACTCTTGGCACAGTTTGTGTTTTGTGCAAGATCACTGGACAGTGGAGTAAGGGAATCTGTCCTTTTTCCCATTCATACGTCATTTTGGAGTTGGAATCTTTAAAGTTACTGAAGTGTCAGGGTACAAGGAGGTTTGCCTCATGAAAAGACACTATTTTGGATATTTTATTTTTTGTCTTATGTTTATTACTTAGGTTCAATGGAATGCCGCCATTTCAGTGGTTACTTCTTTGATGTATTGAATTTTGATGTTTTTTATCATCAGCTATTCAGTTTAAATCTTGTATCTCTGATTATGTTGCGTGTGTGCATGTGGGTACATTTATATGTGCCTGTCTAAGTCTGTTTGTGTGTGCCTGTATCTATATTTGCTAAGCCAGTGTTAAACGTTAGGGAGAGCATGGGAGAAAAAGTGCATGCCATTGCTGACCTCAGAATATATGTACTAGGTGGATCACAACAAAAACCATTTACAGATTTACATATAACTCAGGCAAGAAACAGATACTGAAGCTGCTATCAGTAATGCTTAATTTTTTGCTGAAGCCTCTGGTCTGTTTTCATGAAATCAGCAAGAAATTTCCATTTCTCTCTATATATATGTGTGTATATGTGTATGTGTGTGTGTGTGTGTGTGTGTGTGTGTGTGTGTGTGTGTGTGTGTGTGTGTGTGTGTGTGTATATATACCATACATATAAATAAAGCTGGGGGCATAAAACAAGCATCACTGAGGTGGAAGTGACTATCTCAACTAGCATTGAGAAAACAAGATGTGTCTTTAGTCTAACGCTACAGTGCACTGAAGCATCACATAGAATACATTACCCTCACTTCTCACAGCAAGGTACCATGGAAATTCCATAATTTGCAAATTCAGTAAAAATAAATACTATAGACTATTGAAAGTAATAAACAACCACTTTTGCATGCATATAGACTGAAATGATAATGATACCTGTATAAATAAGCAAACTCAAAAATTCAAGATGCAAACCCTACCCTACTTTTGAGAGAAAATTTATGACATATTTAATAAACATTTGAAATATTCTAAAATAATTTGTATTGATATATGTGAAAAATAAACTTAAATGGATTAAGAAAGGAGAAAACACTGGGGAGAGAGAAAATAGGCTGCTGTCAGGTTTTAAACAATTCCGTGGAATTTTATTAAAAATGGAAGACAGAAATGTATTCAAAATATGTCCATGTTACAAAAAGCTATAGAACGAGGTGGAAGAAATGAATGTGTGTGTGAGGGCACAACACGCGCATATGTGAGCGTGTGCGCGCGAGTGAACACACACACACACTCACACACACACACACACACACACACACACACACACACACACACACACACACACACACACACACACACACACACACACACACACACACACACACACACACACACTCCCTGCTGGATTGAAAATTTAAATTCTTATATACAATAACAATTTTCTTGTTTAGTTTAACATAGCATTTTATTATTTACCACAAATTCCTTCTTTAAATAGTCTAACCTAGTGTACATTAGTCAAAATGTTGAAACAGTAGTTGAATATTGTTGACCATCAATAGGCATACAGTAATCAGAACAGTATGCATTCTTTTCATAGCATTGTCATTATTTATCAAAGAAGACAATTCTGGATAATTTCTTTGTCCGCCATGCTATACTAGGTTATTAGCGTCTGTTGCTAAGTAAATATACTATGAACAGAAAACACCTCTACTGTCAAATCTGTTGTAATGTTTTTACAAGAAGATACATTCAAAACAAGTGTTGATATTTTCAGAAACACATATTTCACTAAACTATGCTCCAGGAAATTCTACTTTATTAATGTGAAATCTCCTGTTTCTAAAATAAGGAGATTTTGTTTTTACCTCTCATCAAGGTATTTCACACATCAGTGTATATGGGTTAATATTTTAAAGATGTGCATACAGCAGACGATTGTACTTCAAGCTCACAGATATCAAGAAAAATCCAAAGTGCAAAATATAATGAACTATGAAATGCAGGATATGTCATAATGTACTTGTAGAACTCATGCACCCGAAGTGAGATACTCACTGCATCCATAGCACAGCTCTAATACAACACAGACAAAGAGCCATGCTGATGCATACAGAAATAAGTGAAGACCTCATTATCACCTAATTTGCATGTCTCTGAATCACAGTCAACTACTGCTGGTGCACATAAGTGGTAGTTATCACCGGTGGTGGCCACATTGTGTTTGCCCAGGCACACCCCATTCATTCTCCCACACGCAATAAACATGCACACACCACATACCCTATAGCTGTCCCTGTGTTATGGCAATGTCCCCAATGTCTCTTTTGTTCTGCTCTAGTAAATCATAGATGATTACTTTCAACAATTAATGCCAGACATTAGAGTTTCACACTTCACATACTTCAGTAAATCCATAGCAGCTATACTAGTGACTTTCTGCATTCATATGAGAACTAAATAACATCTGTCTCTGCTTTTATAGGATGTTAGGATTATAGAAAATTACTGGGCTTTTGTCATGAGGCCAAACATAGCCAAGAATTTAGTCCATGTTCCAACACCTCAGCACCTGATGACATTGTCCAGTAGGGACACAGGTGGAATCCCAGGGGTGTATTTTCTGTTCCCCATCCAGTTATCCAGGCTGTGCTTAAAATATGTTAAAGAGGTACTCTGCTTGATGTGGAGAGGGAGTCTGTTGCACAAAAGGGAGAGTCTCTGGGACACAAATCTGTCCTGCCAACAAGTCCTGTTGATGTTACAGACCAGGTTGAGGTCGCTCGCACAGGTTACTCGAGTGGGACCTGACTTGCAGATATACATCGGTTTCATCAAAGTGGGATCTGAGATTGCTTTGTATGACAGACAGAGGTCACCTCTGAGGAATCTGTAGGAGACTGAGTAGAGGGACAGGGCCTTTAGCCTATCATGTAGGGAAGATGTTTGAGGCCCTGGATTCTCCTGGTGAGGAATCTCTGTGGTCTGTCCAGCTGCTGCATGTGCTTTGTGAGGTACATGCCAAAACAGGCATTGTACTCAGTAATGGGTCTTACAAGGGAAGAATGCATGAATGTTATGACTACCTTGTCCCTGGATGTGATACCTTTTGTAGAAAGCTTTCCATACAATGGAGGCAATATGGTGGTCAAACGTCAGTTTGCTATAAACCTGGGTGCCCAGGTCCCTCACAACTGATTGCATGCTTAAGACCTTATTATTAATGTGATAATTTGTGGGGACATCACTCATCCCAAAGGGGAAAATGATGATGCATTCTTTGGCATTCAGTTTGATGCCATGTTTCTGGCACCAGGTATTTGTTTGGGTGAGACCCTCTTGGAGGATGTCCACATCACTAGGGGAATTGATGACAGCACCCAGCTTGCAGTCATCTGCAAACTTGTTCAGCCATATCCCACTGGTTTTGGCTTGCACCTCAGAAAAGTATATCTCAAACAACAGAGACCCCAAGACCAATCCCTGGGGTACACCCCTTGTTATGGGTCTACTGCTTGAGCTGGCTTCCCCTATTTTGACTAGGTGGGTTCTATCAGTGAGCCAGTTTTCTACCCATCTGATAACACATGGATTGATGCTTAGTTGTGAGTGTTTATCTATTATACCTGAATGGGGAATAGTATCAAAGGCTTTGGCCAGATCAAGGTAGGTGGTGTGCACAGTCTTCCCCTCGTCCATGGCTTTGGTGACTGTCTCAAAGATGTCGACCAAATTTAACAGGCATGACCTCCCCTTGATGAAATCAAACTGTGTGGGATTGAGTGTTTGGAGATTGCCAATGTCCTTGTTAATGAGGACCATAATAATCTGCTCTATGGCCTTTTAGATCAGGCTAGTTAGGCTGATGGGTGTATAACTTCCTGAATTGGTAGAGGCTCCACCTTTGTGCAAAGGAATGACAGCGGCAGTCCTCCACTTGGCTGGGATGAAACCGGTATTCAGACTTTTGTTGAACGGGGTGCCTAATGGTGCTGCAAGTTCCTGCCTGAGTTAATGTAGGATATGTTATCAGGTCCCATGGAGGCTGCATTTTTTTGTCTTTGAGAGGGCAGTGATGACTTGCTACCTTGAGACAAGGGGGGGGGGGCAGGTGGTCGGGATGTCCTGATTTACTGATGGGGGCTAGAGGGGTGAAGTTTTCACTGAACCTGTCTCAAGCAGGTTGGCTGTATCTATGCCACTTGTGTATGTGGTGTCCTTTACCACCAGTTCTGAGCAGATCTGGGTGCTTCCTTTGAGATTGCGGACATATGTGAAGAAGGCCTTATAACTGTCATTAGTAGATGTGGCCAGTTTGGACTTGAAGTTTGCTTTGGATGATTTCACTAGTGCTCTTACTTGCTTGTTCAGGCTAAGGAGAGATTGCTTTAAATTAGGCACCTGCTCCTCCTTGATCCTGGACAACAATTTTTTCATTCTATTATAGAGTTTATTTATTTCAGTTTTTTACTTGAAAAAGCCCAGCACAACGGCAGGGTGAAAGCACTTGTATTTATTGTGGAATAAATTATTTACAGCTTTTTGGTGTGTCCAGACCATTTTTTTCTTTTGTTAGTTATTAGTTATATGGTCTGTGTTCTCCACGTTTTGTTGCATTATGTGTAGGGTAGATATTTGAGGCCCTGGATTCTCCTGGTAAGGAATCTCTGTGGTCTCTCCAGCTGCTGCATGTGATTTGTGAGGTACATGCCGAAACAGGCATTGTACTCAGTAATGGGTCTTACAAGGGAAGAATGCATGAATGTTATGACTACCTTGTCCCTGGATGAGATACCTTTTGTAGAAAGCTTTCCATACAATGGATGCAATATGGTGGTCAAAAGTCAGTTTGCTATAAACCTGGGTGCCCAGGTCCCTCACAACTGATTGCATGCTTAGGACCTTATTATTAATGTGATAATTTGTGGGGACATCACTCATCCCAAAGGGGAAAATGATAATGCATTCTTTGGCATTCAGTTTGATGCCATGTTTCTGGCACCAGGCATTTGTTTGGGTGAGACCCTTTTGGAGGATGTCCACATCACTAGGGGAATTGATGACAGTACCCAGCTTGCAGTCATCTGCAAACTTGTTCAGCCATATCCCACTGGTTTTGGCTTGCACCTCAGAAAAGTATATCCCAAACAACAGAGACCCCAAGACCAATCCTTGGGGTACACCCCTTGTTATGGGTCTACTGCTTGAGGTGGCTTCCCCTATTTTGACTAGGTGGGTTCTATCAGTGAGCTAGTTTGCTACCCATCTCATAACACATGGATTGATGCTTAGTTGTAAGAGTTTATCTGTTACACCTGAATGGGGAATAGTATCGAAGGCTTTGGCCAGATCAAGGTAGGTGGTGTGCACAGTCTTCCCCTCGTCCATGGCTTTGGTGACTGTCTCAAAGATGTCGACCAAATATAACAGGCATGACCTCTCCTTGATGAAATCAAACTGTGTGGGATTGAGTGTTTGGAGGTTGCCAATGTCCTTGTTAATGAGGACCATAATAATCTGCTCTATGGCCTTGTAGATCAGGCTAGTTAGGCTGATGGGTCTATAACTTCCTGGATTGGTGGACGCTCCACCTTTGAGCAAAGGGATGACAGTGGCTGTCCTCCACTTGGCTGGGATGAAACCAGTATTCAGACTTTTGTTGAACAGGGTGCCTAATGGTGCTGTAAGTTTCTGCCTGAGTTCATGTAGGATATGTTATCAGGTCCCATGGAGGCTGCATTTTTTTGCCTTTGAGAGGGCAGTGATGACTTGCTACCTTGAGACAAGGGGAGGAGGGTAGGTGGTCGGGATGTCCTGATTTACTGATGGGGGCTAGAGGGGTGAAGTTTTCATTGAACCTGTCTCAAGCAGGTTGGCTATATCTATGCCATTTGTGTATGTGGTGTCCTTTACCACCAGTTCTGAGCAGATCTGGGTGCTTCCTTTGAGACTGCGGACATATGTGAAGAAGGTCTTATAAATGTCTTTAGTAGATGTGGCCAGTTTGGACTTGCAGTTTGCTTTGGATGATTTCACTAGTGCTCTTATTTGCTTGTTCAGGCTAAGGAAAGATTGCTTCCAATGAGGCACCTGCTCCTTATTGATCCTGGATAATTTTTTCATTCTATTATAGAGTTTATTTATTTCAGATGTCCAGCAGACAGATTTACTTTTCCTTGAGGAAGATGATTTTGTCCTGTCGGGTATTCTTGTTTCCATGCAGCTATATAAATGCTCGTAAAGTATTTTGGTGTAGGTTTGGACATATGTGCCATTGCCTATGGAGGGGGAGGGGACTGTGAAGCTATTTATACCTTCCCTCAGGAGGTTGTAATCAGCTTTGGAGAAGTTTTTTTGTTTGATCCTAGCTGGGGGGTGGGGGGTGTCAGGGGAGATGGTGACCGCTTTGTGGTTGGATCTTACCAGCGATGATGGCACTGTAGGGATGCTGCAGTGGTTACTCATGTTGGGTAATACTAAGTCCAAGATATTTTCACCTCTTGTGGGGGTGTCAACCAACGGATCCAAGGCATTTCCATTAACAAAATCAAGAAATCTCCGGGTATTTGTGTTTTGGCATGAGTATTTCTTCCAATCTATGGTTGGATAGTTAAAGTCGCCCAGGATCAGGGTAAAGGGTTGAATCTTGATAGAGTGAAAGAGGTCCAGATAGGCAGAATGGGCATCTTGAGTCAAAGTTGGGGTCTATAGCTAGCTATGATTGAAGAGGTGTTTTGTCAATTGTTAACTGCACCTGGAGTGTCTCTTGTGTGTCATACTATCTGACCAGCCTGGAGGTGTGTATGTCTTTTATTTATATTGCAACTAAACCTCCTTTTGCTTTGCTGCCCATGGTTTGGGGTCTGAATGTATGATAGGATGAGTAACTTGGTATGGCTGGGGTGCTCTCCACAGCTTTGAAGCAGGTTTCTGTAACTGCACAAATGTCAGCATCTTCCAGGGTTAAGAATGCTTGCAATAAGTGCAGTTTTGTGTTTAGACTCCTACCATTTATCAGCATGACCTTTAATTTATGTTTTGATGAAATTTTTATGCTGGTAGTTTTGACCTCATGGCGTTGTCTAAAAAAGGCACTATGGGGGAGGATAGAGCCTTTGCTAGGAGCCTGAAGCCCAAAGGAGACAGATGCAGGCCCTCTCTGGCAAACCAACGTGGTTTGTCAATCATGTCATCCCAGGCTGTCAGGTACTGGATCCACTTGGAATGACACCAGAAACTAAGCTAATTGTTAAAGTCAATTATTTTCTGTTTGTATTCCGGCATCATTCCAGGTGACAGCAGAATGCTGCTTAAGGCTAGGAACATACCTGTCTGGGACACATATTCAGTGAGCTTGATCATGTCTCTCTTCATTTAGTCCAGGGAGTTACATCTCAAGTCATTCATGCTAACATGGACTATGACAGAGTCATAACAGTACCTGTTGAGAAACTTGAGTGCAAGGGTGATATGGCGGATTCTGGCACCAGACAAGCAACTAACCGTGGCTTTCTCCTTATCCAGTCTGGTGAAGTGCACATCTGTGTGTCTCACAATGGAGTCTCTTATGACTGATATGTTGGGTTCATGTTTAGGTTTTATTGGCTGTGAGACACATGTGGGGTGGACTATGTGTGGTGTGTGGTGTGGTGGGCAGTGGAGTTTGCATGTGTTTTTGCCTTGGATGTCTCTTTTGTTTGGGTGTGTGTTTGTTGAGGACCTCCACATATGTGGGGGTGTGTTGTGTAGTTGTGGGTGGTGTTTGAGGTGTGGTGTTTGTGCTGACAGCCTTCTCAGTGCCAGATATACTGGCTTGTGGGGGAGAGAGCAGTGACTCTAATCCCATCATTAATTTTGTCTTGTCTTGAATATTTTTGTGTTACAAAGAAGTGTGTGTAATGTTCCCTGTCCCTTTCCCTCCTAATTTACAAACAGTTGCAGGCACTGAATAATGCCCAAGATCCTCATCATATGTTAAAAAACCCTGCTGCACCAGCTTCTTAGCACTGTGAGTTAATGTTGATGTTTCTCATTGCAATGTTGCAGGGTTCAAGGCCTTCTAATCTTTTTCACTTTACTTTTTTTTTTTAAATATTAAAGTAAATAAATACTCATTTGTTAACCAGATAGGCCCACCGGACATACAGTCCCTTTTCAGTGGTGACCCAGAAGCAATGCCTGGTTATAGCTTATAGAACTTATTGAAGGTCATACAGTAGGCAGATGACAGCTGAGAGAATCAAACCCTGCTGCACAAGAACTACGGCTCACAGCCTTATACCTCCATGCCAACTGTCATGTGTTTTCCACTAGATTTACTGGTGTCTAGCAGTGGCACAGATAACTAATATCCCCTGTGAGAGGTGAGAGGGTGAGCATTAGAATGCCTTTAAAACATACTTCTTATGGTATCCCTGGTGCCTAGTGGTGTTCTGCAGCATTTTTCTAATTAAAGCAACCCTGTTGTCTAGTGTTTCCCCTAAACCACATCTTCAGAGTTCTCCCTGCTGACTAGTGGTTTCCTCAAACCCATCAAGTGCTGTTAATGCATAGTGACAAACATTCTCCATAATTAGGTTTATAGGTTCATATGTGTTTACAAGGCTAATGACCATAAGGGCCTTTTTAAGCCTAGCCATGCATCCCAAATCTCTGACAAGTTCTGGTGCCCTTGATAAGTGTAAGCATGGGCTTAGGAGATGAACCATTTACAGGTTACCTGTTTCCATTAGAGACATAGGTGCCAAGCCAGGGATGAATTTCTTGTTCCCTATCCAATTGTCCAAGTTGCCAAGCCAGGGATGAATTTCCTCTTCCCCATCCAATTGTCCAAGGGACAAGGTTAGGGAGGAACTCTGCATCACATGGATGGGGAGCCTGATGGCCAGTGTCTCCCCCATGCCATTCAAGTACATAGCTAAAGAGTCATCCCTGGTGGCTAGTGGTCCCCATTTCACATTTTTTTTATTTGTAATTAAGTACCTTTATGGCATATTATACAGAGAATACCTGATGTCTAGTGTTTGCCCAAACCCATGTTACAAGTAAATGCTGTTTGGTGGCTAGTGCTCCCCCATCCCAAATCTTTTGACATATCCCTAGTCTAGCACCTTCCCTAACTCAATGTTGCAGGCTTTGCTAGTTAGTCTAGGAGTATGTGGAAGTACAACAGCCACCCCAGCCCACTGACAATCACATACACACATACTGCTACCTACCAGGCAGACACACACTCACACATACACTCACTCATGCAGCTCCTTACATACACACATTCACACACCCCCTAACAGTACCTGACTACTAAATTTCTCTAGCACTTGCCTCTACTGTGAGGGATAAACACAGCCTTTTGGCAGTGTTTATTAGCGTGGATGGCCAGGAATGATTTTGTTAATTTATACATCATAACAATTCTCTGAATCATTCAGCTGTGTAAAAGTCTTACTGCAGGCAGTTGTTGGGGGGGGGGGCACATAGCTAATTAGCATATACGTCTCCACCAGACTGCCTCATTAGCATTTAGCAAGGCCACAGAGATAGCCCGCCACAGTGCTGCACATCTTCATGCAAAATCCCCATGCTAGGCCTGTTTCTGAATGTGGAAAGGTTACCACAAAGTCTACACCTCATTGTAACCTTTCTGAATTTGGGTCTTTTTGTTTTTAAGTTGTCAAACTTGCTAAGGTAACAATAAATAAGCAATGCAAAATTACTATAAATACCCATTGCCATCAAACTTACACCTAAAAGTATCAATATGTGATGTTTCAATGTAAAACATAAAATTTCAATGATAACACATTCTTTGCAGCTGTCTGTTTAACATCTATATGTGTATCTATGTCTATATACAGATAAATATTATATATATATATATATATATATATATATAGATAGATAGATATATAAGGAGATAGATATAGCTGCAGAAGATTTTATCACAGCATGCATTTACTGCATGCTACAATTTTTTTAAATTTTGCTGGTGATTGCAGTGGTTGAACTATATTATAATCAAACTGCAACAGTTCGAATGTAAAATAATTTCAGGAGTTTTCCCCCTTTTTCCATGGTTGTGTAACTATGGAGTTAGTATATTTAATTTCCAGGGGTGTTAGGACAGAGAGGCCACAACCGCTACATCAGGGGTGTGGGGGGAAAGCCACCCATGTAAAACCAGTTTCTGGTTATTTTTGGTAACCTCAGATGTAATGTATTTGTTTCATTTGCAATTATGTTATTTTTTTTTTAGATGCAAGTGATCGCCAATGAACTTTCACTACATATTTTATGTCAATGAATGTTCATTGGTGATGGAAAAGAAATGTAAAAATATAGATAGGTAGATAGATAGAAATATATCAGAAAAACAAACCTCATCCCAGCCACACTTCCTTGTCCATCTGAGAAGACATTCATGCAGAGTATGTCCTCCATGATTCCATTATCTATTATAAAACAAAACTACAGGCACATCTGTGTTTGGAGAAAAAAAGACAACGTCCTCCACATTAACTCAGTGTAGCTGATCACCAGCCAAACTAGACCCTTTAATACTGTTAAAAGAATAATCTTACAGTCTGCCTGCATTCATAGTTCCGTGGGTGACATTATGTGGTATGTGCCTTCTTTTTTCTTCATTTTGACCCTTTTATCTTCCTAAAGTAAACAAAATATGTATATATGATTTTTATCCTGAACTTCAGAAAACATCCATTTATTGTTTCCTGCATCTCTAAATGCACACTTCTACTGTAATCACATCTCCTCAGCTTTGTCACCCTAACATATCATTCAGAATGTCTGGACACACTCACAATACAGTCAAAGGAAGTAAAGTCATCTATACTTTGATTATTACCTTTGAGGTCTAGTTATCTTTGAGGTAAATTCTATTCCATTTGCAAGTACACCATCCCCTACACAATTCTGCTGAAATTTTGATCTGTCTTTCATACCAGAATAGCTTACCATTTCAACATATGCCAAGTAGCATGGTAACTGTATAATTCAACACCCATGCAGTAACACTGCTTCATACTCTTATATGTGAACATACTTATGTCAACTCTGAGATTTTTGCTTAAGCTAAACTTTTTGTGAAAAAAAAACCCTTTCATTTCAAACTTGCTGTTTGCTCCCATAATATAGAAAATGTTACCATTTGTATTATTTTAGGCACTTTCAGCAGATATTATTTATTTTACATATTTTATTTTTATTTTACATTTGTTGACCGGGCTAGTCTAACTGGAGATATTTCCATTTTCAGTAGAGGCCCGGGGAGAAAAGCTCCACAGAGAATACATTAAGGCAAACATACTAGTGTTTTAAAGAAAGTTTTAAAAGACAGAAACTAACAACTCTACAGTTACTCATTATTACTAGTGAGTTTAATACTGACTCACATAGTTACAGTCACAAAAATACTTATATAACTATAATATACTAAGTCTGATAAAGATAACTAAATGAAATAGATACTTCCACACACAGTTAAACTCAAAGACATCATATGAAGTTAAAAAATACTTTGAGAGATAAAGATAAGGTAGGAAGTATGAGAATGAGAGCTAAGAATATGAGAAATAGAAGAGGTAGGTTGTAGGAAGGAGAGCAAGTAAGATAGTCAGCAAGCAATGAGAGCTAGAAGCCAGTCTATAAGCAAAGAAGTAGTAGGAAAACAAGTGGCAGAAGAAGAGGAAAGACAGGTGGATGATAGAGTAAGTAAGAAGTAGGAGATAGTAATGAAGTAGAGTCTAAGTAGTGGAAGGATTAATCAGGTTTACTACAGGTGCACAGCCAGTGATTTTGGAAGTGAAGTTTAATGTTTAGTTTGAAAAGAGGTAATGATGCAATGGTTGTTATGTTGCTAGGAAGTAGATTCCATTTTCTACCTACTGAATTGGTGAAAAGGAGTCGCCAGCAGTGTTATTAATTAGCCAATAGTTTACTGGAGGAGAGAGAGAGTTATTGTAGGGGATTATGAGTTGAGAGAGTATAGGGGTGTTTGTTGGATGGTACAGGATTTTATAGGCAATAGTGAGTTGTTGGGTTGCAAGATAGTTTGGAATTCTGGCCAGCCTAGTAGTTTCCAGGTTGAGACAGGTGGTGTCTGTGGGGTTTCTTTCGTAGCTAAAGCAATATTATTATAGTAAGGTTAAGTTTGGTTGTTTTCTTTTTGTTTTGTTGAGGTTGGTGAAAATGGGACAAGCATAGAGAAGAGAGGAAAGAAGATGGGAGTGAGCGATCCTAGTTCTAGATGAGGGAGTTAGAAATGGTCTAATACAATATAAAGATCCTATTTTCCTATTGACAAGTTTTATGGTGTGGTTTATGTGTTGGTTGAAAGAGAGATTATTATCAATTTTAATACCTAACAGTTTAGTAGTAGAGTCGGGAGAGATGATAGTGGCATTGTTAGAAGAGATAGTGAAGTTTAAAGGGGGGGTCCTGGAGGTAGGGGTAAAGAGGAGGAGTTTAGTTTTTTTAGCATTTAGTAAGAGAAATCGACTAGAGAACCATGTTTTGACGGTATTAAAGACTTTTTGAGTATGAGATCTAAGTTCTGAGGTAGAGGATGCAGAGCAGACGAGTGTAGAATCATCTGCATATTGAATGCAAGTAGCTTGGGGGATTGTGTTTTGGAGATCATTTATGAAGAGGGAAAAGAGAAGTGGGCCAAGAATAGAACCTTGTGGAACTCCAATAGAAACAGGCAGAAGAGAAGAGATGTGGTTATTCCAGAGAACAGCCTGTTTTCTGTTAGTGAGATAAGAAGTAAACCATCTAATGGCAAGGATATCAAAAGATAGGAATTCAAGAGTATTGATTAAAAAGAGTGGTTAACCATATCGAATGCTTTGGAGAGGTCTATGAAGATGGCAGAAGAGAGTAGGTTGTTGTTACGGTTCAGGTTAATAGTGTCTACAAAGGAAAGGAGAGCAGTAGTAGTACTGTGATTAGGTCTGAATCCATGTTGACAGTTAGCTATGATGTTGTGGAGAGAGAGGTGTTGTACAAGCTGATGGTGTATACATTTCTCCATTATTTTGGCCAGGAGAGAGGAGAGCAATAGGTCTAAAGTTAGAGTAGTCAATGGAGTTACCACCTTTATGGAGTGGGATAATGTGAGAGACCTTCCATATATCAGGGATGATACCTTCTTTGATTGTCCTATTTATGAGAATAGAAATAGGATATGCGAGGCCTTGGCAGCTTTTTGTAGAAAGAGTGAAGGTAACTTGTCAGCAGAGGGGGTACAAGGTTTCAGCTTAAGAAGGAGTCTGTATATGTAAGATGTAGAGATGGGATGTAGAGAGAATTTAGAGGAAGAGTTTATGAGGTTACATGTTGGGTGTGAGTTATTGGTGTTTAATTGATTAGCAAGAGCTTGTATAGTTTCAGTGAAGAAACAATTGAAAGCATCTGCAGTTTGTTGGGGGGTATCAGGATCAGAATTAAGTGGGGAAGGTGTTTTAGAACGTCCTGGGGAAAGGAGTCTATTAACTGAAGACCAGAAAAGTTTTGAATTATTAAGATGGGTTTGTTGTAGATTGAAGTAGAATTTCTTTTTATCAGCTATTATTGCTTTTTTGGTTAGATTTCTAAGCTGCCGGAAGTGAAGAAGATCAGGGTTTTTTCTGTGTGATCTCCATGTGGCCCAGACTTTATTTCTAGTGAGAATAAGTTTTTTGGTTTCATGGGAGAGCCAGGGGGCATTAGATTTAATTCTAATGCTACGTTCAGGAGCATGTAAGTCAAGGATAGATAAAAAAGTAGAGTTAAAATACATTACTGCATTTTCAAGAGGGAGTGTTTTTAACGGGTTCCAATTACATGCAGTAAGTTCAGACTGGAACAATTCTGGATTGAAGTGTTTGATGGTGCGTACATTTCTTATGATGCAGGGGTTTATACAATCAGCCTTTTCCCTTGTTATGAATGTTAAGGAGTGATCACTAACATCATCTGGTAAAATTCCTACTTTGTAATTATCTTTGACTTTATTTATAAGAATCCAGTCTAAAATGCTTTCTCTATTACTGTGTTTGTTGAGCCTTGTAGTTGAAGTAATGGTTTGGATAAAACCATGGAGGTTGATATGAGAAGAAGGATTATCAGCAGTAATGCTATTCCAGTCTATGTTCAGGTCACCTAGTATGATGGTTTCTTGGGGATATGTGACAGATATCCAGCTATGCATTATGCATTTGACAATTTATTAATGCTATGATTTTACATTTTTAATATGGTATATGTGGACCCCAACTACTGAAAAAATATCACAATCATTACAAAATGTAGTCAACAAAGCTTGTTTCACATAGTCACTGTAAAATCACCTTTCTGAACCAAGCTTCACAATGGTGGTGTCAAACCTCATGATACTAATTAGAAAGATAATTATTCTGGAAAGCAACTTCAGCTGCCAAATCTGTCAAAGCTTTCTTTTTTAAATAATGAGCAGTTTGTTGTAACATTTATAGTTTTAAGTATTTTGATCTTAAATTTTCAAAAAGCAATTTAAAACATTCCATCCAACAAGCTGTTCTCCTGCCACAGCATAGTACTAACATGAAAGATTAATTCACACAGTGACTGCAAAACCTTCATAAAGTGACAACAAAAATCATCCATACAAACGGAACTACAGTGTAACAATGATATAATCACATAGTGCCCTAAGATGCTAATGTTCAAACTACAGTGAATATACTCAAAGTTATAAGGGTTAATTGAATTTCACAAAATGCACTTAGCAATTACCATGTCCTTAGTCAATGATAATAGATATCATAGTGGTGTAGTGAATACTACTGTCACCTCACAGCAAGAGGTTCTACGGTTCAATTCTTGGCTGGAGTGGGGTGCCCTCTGTGTAGGGCATGCATGTCCACCCTGTATTTGTGTACATTTTCTCCAGGCACACCAAATTCTTCCTCCTACCTTTCTCAGCAGGTGGACTGAGAAATCCAAATTTTTCTTAGGTGCTCATGTAGTCTGTGTGTAATACAGAAGAAAGGCCTGACAATGTACTTTAATTCCCTACTTGCCTAGAAAGATCTGTGGAAGGCAGCCGCTATTCACTTGCTTTCTCTAGAAGTCAGATGTAACTTATAAGCAGGGATGGATAAAATACATTAATGTAAAACCACTTAACATTTCTGTTTCACCTAACAATGTCATCAGCTGACTCAAGAAGGAATTATAGTTTTTACTGTGTCAAAACCATGCTTCAACTTATGCTGAAAGACTATTTTATGTCAAAGTACATACTATAAAACACATTTTTGTAACCTAAATGACTTAATTTGCCTTCCAAAATACATACTGTTTAATGAAGACTATTTTATATGTACAGTAAGTCCCTTTGGAACTGTATATTAGACACATCTTATACACAGTCATGGGTTAAGGCACTCTGTTTTGGTCGTTTGCCTTATTGATATCAGAGGGAAATGACAGGAGAGCCAACATCTAGTACCAAGCCATAGATGCAGAATGGCAGTGGTAAATGTAGGGAAAAATGTAGGTAAAGGTCCAAAAGAATGAAAGAGGTTGAGCAAATGAACCAGATTCAATGAGAGAAAGGTTTGACTTACCAGACTGTGGTTTAAAACAAGCTAATTATAGCTAAATTGACCAAAAATTCATTCAGGAATAGATGGTTTGTTGTGTTTTGGCACATGATCTTGTAAAATGTGGTGTAGACTATTTTGAATTGGAACTTGTTTTACAGTATTAGTGAAATTAATGACTGCTAGTACTGATTCAAAAAAAATTGAGGAGGCTAGAAACAGGAGTTTCATTTGAAATGATAAGGACAGCACTTGTGACCCTCATAATAGAAAAGTGATAGCAGAGGAATTCATACTAAGTCAATATTTTTCCCTTAGTCAGAGGTACAATTTTGGAGTTATATACAAGTAGAAGTTGTTTTAGGGAGCAGCTACCTACACCAAGGAATTCTGATGGGGGTGCTTTAATGGCATTACAGAGGATTTTGAGATTTGCTATATTTATTTGTCATTTGCACTTTATAACAATTGTGAGATGTGCAATTATGGGTTTCTTACTTCTGAGAATTTGACAAATAGAAACTGTAGGTAAACTCTAATGTCCACTACTATGTGTAGCATGCATGAGTTTATCAGTTTGTGTAATCTCAGAGTGGATCCACCATTTGTATACATCAGTTTGTGGCATCTGACTGTGGGCTCCACCATCTGCACACATCAGATTGTGATATCTTACAGAGGGCTCCACCATCTACATATAGCAGTCTGTGTCATCTCATAGTGGGCTCTACCATCTGCATATATCAGTTTGTGGTTGTCATCTCACAGGGGGCTGTACTATGAGCATACATCACTTCATGACATCACACAGTGGGCTCTACCCTTTGCCTACATCAGTTTGTGACATCTCACAGTGGGCTACACCATTTGCATACCTTAGTTTGTGGCAGCTTAGAGTAGGCTACATCTTCTGCATAAATTAGTTAACTGCACTTCATAACGGGCAATGCTATCTACATACAACAGTTTGTGGCATCAAATAGTGGCTTCATTACCTGCATACATCAATTTGTATGATCTCACAGTGGGGTTCACATCAGCAAAAATCAGTTTATGGCATCCCACAATGGGTTACATTATCTGCATATATCAGTTTGTGGCATCTGTCTGTGAGCTACACTATCTGCATATATCAATTTGATGCATCTCACTGTGAGCTTCACCATCTGCATTCATCAATTTGTGGCATCAGGCAGTAGGCTGCATTATCAGCATACATCAGTTTGTGGCATCTGACAGTGGCCTCAGCCATCTCTATATAACATTTTGTGGTGCCTTACAGTGAGGTCCACCATCTGTATACATCAGTTTGTGGCATCTCACAGTGGGCTCCACCATATGCACAAATCAGTCTGTGGCTCTTTACAGTGGAATGCATCCTCTACATATGTCAGTATGTGATACCAGAGTCACCTCTGCCATCTGCATACATCAGGTCATGGCATCGCATGATGGACTTCATCATTTGCATACATCAGCATGTGGCATGTCACAATAAGCTCCCCATCAGAATATACCACTTTGTGGTATCTCATATTGGGCCCTAACCTATGCCTACATCAGTTTGTCACATCTCAGAGTGGGCTATATAATTTATATACATTCATTTCTGGTATCTCATAGTGGGCAACACCATCAGTATATATCAGTTTACAGCACCTCTTAATGGGCAAGGTTATCTACACAAACAGTTTGTAGCATCACACAGTGGCTTCACTATCTGTATACATCAGATGGTATGATCTCACTGTGGCCACACATCTGCATAAATCAGTTTATGGTATCTCACTGTGGGTTATATTATCTGCATACATCAGTTTTTGGAATTTGAGTGTGGCCTCCACCATCTGCATACATTAGGTCATGGCATCACATAGTGGATGTCATCTCCTGCATACATTAGCCTCTAGCATCTTGCAGTGGACTGCACCATGTACATACATCACTTTGTGGTACCACACATTGGGCTCTACCCTTTGCCAACATCAGTTTGTTACATCTGATAGTGGACTACACCATTTGCATACATTAGTTGGTGGTATCTCATAGTGGGCTACACCATCTGCATATATCAGTGTACTGCACCTAACAAAGGGCAATGCTATCTATATACAGTAGTTTGTGGCATCACACAGTGGCTTCACTATGTGCATACATCAGTTTGTATAATCTCACTGGGGGCTACATATCTGCATAAATGAGTTTATGGCATCTCACAGTGGGTCATGTTATCTGCATACATCAGTTTGTGGCATTGTACTGTGGGTTTTACTATCTGCATACATCCGATGTAGTATCTTACAGTGGGGTCCATCATCTACATACAGCAGTTTGTTGCATCTCACAATGGGCTGTACCATGTGCATAAATCACTTTGTGGCATCACACAATGGGCTGTACCCTTTGTCTACATGAGTTTGTTACATCTTACAGTGGGGTTCACCATTTGTTTATATTAGTTTGTGGCATATTATAGTAAGGTATGCCATCTGCATATAACAGTTTACTGCACCTCGCAATGGGCAAGTCTATCTGTACACAACAGTTTCTGACATCACACAGTCACTTCACTATCTGTATACATCAGTTTTTTTGATCTCACTGTGGGCTACACAACAGCATTAATCAGTTTACGGCATCTGACATTAGGTTACATTACCTGCATACATCAGTTTGTAGCATCTCACTGTGGGCTACACCTTTGCATATATCAATTTGTTGCATCTCACTGTGGGCTTCATCATCTGGTTACATCAGCTTGTGGCATCAGATAGTGGCTACACCTCCTGCACACATCAGTTTGTTGCGTCTGACATTGGGCTCAACCATCTACATGCAACAATTTGTGTTGGCTTACAGTGAGCTCCACCATCTGTGTACATCATTTAAGGGCTTCTCATAGTGGGCTCCACCATCTGTGTATATCAGTTTGTGGCTGTTTATAGTGGACAGTGTTATCTGCATACATCAGTATATGGTGCCACAGAGAAGGATCTGCCATCTGCATATATCAGGTCATAGCATCACACAGTTGACTTCATCATCTTCATACATCAGCTTGTGACATTTCACAGTGGGCTGTACCATCTGTATACATCACTTTGTGGCATCACACATTGGGCTCTACCCTTTGACTACATCAGTTTGTTACATCTCACAGTGGGCTACACCATTTGCCTGCCTTAGTTTATAGCAGCTCATAGTAGGCTACATTACTGGCATAAATCAGTTTACTGCACCTCACAATGGGTAATGCTTTCTACATACAACAATTTGTGGCATCACACAGTGGCTTCACTGTCTTGCATACATCAGCTTGTATAATCTCACTCTTGGCTACACATCAGCAAAAATCAGTTTATGGCATCTCACAGTAGGTTACATTATCTGCATATATAAGTTTTTGGCATCTGGCTGTGAGCTACACTATCTGCACATATCAATTTGATGCATATCACTGTGGGCTGCATCATCTGCATATATATATTGTAGCATCTGGTAGTGGGCTCAACCATTTCTATACAACAACATGTGGTGCCTTACAGTAAGCTCCATCATCTGTATACATCAGTTTGTGGGATCTCACAGTGGGCTCCACCATATGCTTATATTAGTCTGTGGCTCTTTACAGTGGGTTGTATCATTTGCATACATCAGTATGTGGTACCAGATTCATCTCTGCCATCTGCATACATCAGGTCATGACATTGCATGATGGACCTCATCATTGGCATACACCAGCCTGTGGCATGTCACAGTAGGCTCCCCATCTGCATACATCACTTTGTGGCATCTCACATTGGGCACTAACCTTTGCCTACATCCGTTTGTTACATCTCAGAGTGGGCTACACCATTTGTATACATTAGTTTGTGGCATTTTGTAGTGGGCAACACCATCAGCATACATCAGTTTACTGCACCTCACAATGGGGAAGGCTATCTTCACAAACAGTTTGTGGCATCACACAGTGACTTCACTATCTGTATACATCAGTTTGCATGAACTCACTATGGCTATACATCTGCATAAATCAGTTTATGGTATCTCACCATAGGTTATATTATCTGCAGATATCAGTTTGTGGCATCTGACTGTGGGTTCTGTCATCTGCATAGATCAGATTGCGATATCTCACAGTGAGCTCCACCATCTGCATACAGCAATTTGTAGCATCTCACTGTAGGCTCCACCTTTTGCATATATCATTTTGTGGCTCTTTACAGTCTACTGTGCCATCTGAAAACATCACTATGTGGTACCACATAGTGGGTGCGCCATCAGCATACATCAGGTCATGGCATCACACAGTGGACTTCATCTCCTGCGTACAACAGCCTGTGGCATCTCACAGTGTACTGCATCATGTGCATACATCACTTTATGGCATAACACATTCGGCTCTACCTTTTGCCAACATCAGTTTTTTACATCTGATAGTGAGCTACACCATTTGCATACATTAGTGTGCAGCATCGCACAGTGGGCTACACCATCTACATATAGCAGTGTACTGCACCTCACAATGGGCAAGGCCATCTATATCCAGTAGATTGTGTCATCACACAGTGACTTTACTATCTACATATATCAGTTTGTATAATCTTGCTGTGGGCTACATACCTGCAAAAATGAGTTTATGGCACCTCACAGTGGGTCATGTTATCTGCATACATCAGTTTGTGGCATGTGACTATAGGTTCCACCATCTGCATACATCAGTTTGTGGCATCCAACTATGGTTTCCACCATCTGCATGCATCAGATTGTAATATCTCACAGTGGGATTCATCATCTATGTACAGCAATTTGTGGCATCACACAGTGGGCTCTACCCTTTGCATACATGAGTTTGTTACATCTTACAGTGGGGTTCACCATTTGTATACATTAATTTGTGGCATTTCATAGTAACCTACACCATCTGCATATATCGGTTTTCTGCACCTCACAATGGCCAAGGCTATCTACACACAACAGTTTGTGACATCACACATTTCCTTCACTATCTGTGTACATCAGTTTGGATGATCTCACTGTGGGCTACACATCCGCATAAATCAATTTATGGCATCTTACAGTGGGTTACGTTATCTGTATACATCTTTTTTAGCATCTCACTGTGAGCTACACCTTTTGCATATATGAATTTGTTGCATCTGACTGTGGGCTTCATCATCTGCTTACATCAACTTGTGGCATCAGATAGTGGGCTACATCCTCTGCATACATCAGTTTGTGGCATCTGACATTGGGCTCAACCATCTGCATACAACAATTTGTGGTGCCTTACAGTAGGCTCCACCATCTGTATACATCATTAAAGGGCATCTCATAGTGGGCTCCACCATCTGCATATATCAGTTTGTGGCTGTTTACAGTGGGCTGTGTCGTCTGCATACATCAGTATATGGTACCACAGAGAGGGATATGCAATCTGCATATATCAGGTCATAACATCACATGATGGACTTCATCATCTGCATACATGTGCCTGTGGAATCTCAGTGTGGATTGCACCCTCTGTATGCATCACTTAGTGGCATCAGACATTGAGCTCTAGCCTTTGCCTACATCAGTTTGTTACATCTCAAAGTGGGCTATACCATTTGTATAAATTTGTTTGTGGCATCTCATACTGGGCTACACCATCTGCAGACATGAGTTTACTGCACCTCACAATGGGCAAAGCTACATACACATATCAGTTTGTAGCATCATACAGTACCTTCACTATCTGTATACATCAGTTGGTATTATCTCACTGCAGGCTACACATCTTCATAAATCAGTTTACAGCATCTCACAGTTGGGTTATGCAATCAGTATACTTCAGTTTGTGGCATTTGACTGTGGGTTGCACCATCTGCATACATCTGATTGTGGTATCTCACAGTTGGCTCCGCCATCTACAAACAGCAGTATGTTGCATCTCACAGTGGCTCCACCATTTGTATATGTCAGTTTGTGGCTCTTTACAGTGGGCTGTGCCAACTGCATTCATCATTATGTGATACCACATAGTGGGCTGTGCCATCTGTATACAATCAGGTCATGGCATCACACAGTAGACTTCATCATCTGCATACATAAGCCTGTGGTATCTCATAGTGGGCTGCGCAATGTGCATATATCCCTTTGTGATATAAAATATTGGTCAATAATCTTTGCCTACATCAGTTTGTTATATCTCACAGTGGGTTACACCATTTGCATACATTACTTTGTGGCATCTATTTGTGGGCTACACCATCTGCATACCTCAGTTTACTGCAACTCACAATGAGCAAGGCTATCCACACACAACAGTTTGTGGCATCACACAGTTGCTTCACCATATGCATACATCAGTTTGTGGCAGCAGACAGCTGGCTACGTCATTTGCATGCATCATTTCCTGACATCTCACAGTGGGCTCAACCATCTGCATTCTACAGTTTGTGGCATCTCACAGTTGCTCCACTAGTGCACTGTTTCAGCAGTTCATGTATTGTAATATAAAACCTGCAAGGTATCAACTGTTTTAGCCAAAATCATGAATGCAGCAGCAGTGACATTTTCAATGGAGGCAGAATTGTATTTATTACTACCATAAAAGTAAGTGTAACCTTTGGTGAAGTGACTACTTTATATAAAAATAAAATTCCAAATAAATCATTATGCTATCTAAACTATTTAATTTTTAATCTATATAAAATATATACACCCATTTTTAATAGCAATAGGACACTTGCAGGTGCACATGGTACATAGATTACTGCTCATCTAGAGTTTGTAAGGCATCTGACCACAAGACTCATGCCTTGCTAGACCCTTATGTGTCCTGTGGGGTCATAGGTAGCTATTAGGTTTACAGACTAGAGGACCCTAGACAAAATTCCCAGTTACCTCTGAACACTGTCTGCTTAAGTGATTTGTTCAAGGTCACACAGTTGGCAAGTGAGGGGGAAAGAATAAAATGCTGCACCACAAGATCTCCAGTTCACATCTTCAACGCAACCCTCTGCACAAACTACAGGGCTAGTTTGATGGGCAGATAACTTCTGCATCTCCTTTTGAGTCTATGGCAAAGTGTGTGTAGTATGCACAGAGAGTGGGACAACAGATATGCTTATTTTTGTGGAACTAGGAAACATTTTCTGTGATGTGCAAATAAAACATGTCAAAATTATTGCAGAACTATTTAGAAGAAACGTGGATTTTTCTTTCTGGAAGTACTTAGGTCACTTGTACTGATACACCTTTTGAAAGTACATGAGAAGTACTAAGCAGATAAAAAAAAAAACTATTTCTATTTAAGCAAAAGTAGCCATTTGAATTCTGTAAAAAAAGGCAAATGTACATGTCAAATAGTAGAATAATGCTGACTCACAAATGACAGTTTCAACAAGTGCTGACACACTAAAGTATTTACAATGAAATCCACTTTTAGTGAAAACAAACCTGATCTTCTTCTGCAGGAACACAAGTCACACCCATGTGGGGATAATCCCCACCTCCTAATTTATATGTACTAACTCCAAGGTCACCAACCAGTGGATAAATTGCAAACTTTGATGTTCACTGAAAGTCATTTACAGCATACACATTTCACTGCAAGATAACTCAGTGAAATTCCTTTGTTTAAGTTGATAGGATCTATCATAACTGTTATGTCAGATATTATTCACGCAAGGTTAAAATAAAAATGTTGAGATTATACCTGCATCCAAAACAGAAAAGGTATGACAGATGCTTGAATCCAAAGATCTCAAGTAACACCTCAGGTTTTAAACCGATTGGTGAAATGTAAACCTAATATACCTTTTCTATGCAGGCAAAGTCCTCCATGCATCCAACAATCACCTCCATGTATAGGTCAACACCCTCAATTATTATAATCAGATGGCCATTGTTCTCTGGGTGATTGGGAAAGGAAGTGACACTCTATGCTGCTTATCTTGTATTAGGTTGAAGTGCTAGTCTTAATCACAATTTAAAAAGGTCATGCTATGCCTCAGAAATTAATCATATGCTGCAGTACAGCACTTTTTTACTAAATGAATAGCATTTCCAGAATTTTCTGTAGCTCATTATTTGAAATCTTATCAAGATGTTTTCAAAGAATAAACAGCTAATGTAGCATTAATTCTTAGCAAGACTTGTGAGCCCTCAGCCTGTCTAGTCTTGTGGTGAGATTCAGAATTTCAGCACTGCAACTCAGCAGAGTGCAGCTTTGAGCTGCAACACAAAGGATGAACTGCAAACTGCAACTCAGAAAGAGGATGTACTAGACAGTCTTCATAAAATAAATAATTAATTCAATATTTCAGCAAGCAGCTTAATGATGACATTTTTCACTGAGAAAGTTTTATTTTTGTCCCCTGCAATTACCACCCATATTGCCAGTTGCCACAGTCCAGTCTACAGCTCTCAACAGGGCAAGAACCTGCTCACAGTGTATCCTTTGGTTTACTGTCACAGTTTTAAAGCCCACAATCTTGGACTGCACAATCCCAGGATGATAATATTGAAAACCAAAACACTGAACCATAATATCAAATTTCTGAACTTGCCCCCTGTTGTAGGACCCATGTTACCACTTGTTCCTGGATCTACAACCCTGCAGGACCCATGTTATCACTCGTTCCTAGGTTTATAATGGATAGGGGATTCAGTATTCAAGATTGTTAGACATTATTGACTTCAGCATTTTGATCTTTGATACTATGGTCCTAGGATTGTACTTTTCAGGACTGTGGGCTTCAAGATTGTGATAGTAAACCATGTCGATCAACCAAAACTCAGACACTAAAATCGTCAGCAGTACACCATACATCACACCTCTCCAAGGCCATCACAATACACGTAATCCATCATCTGCTGAGGTTCTAAAGATTAGTTTGCATAATCATCAAAGACCTCCAAAACACAACACAGTCACAAAGTACACTCAGCATTTTAAACCTACTTCCTTACATAGCACAGGGAGTCCCAAAGTAAGAGATACTGAGCACATAAGACTGGCATCGACCCAAACAAACATTTTTGTTATAAGTCATTCCATTGTAAGACATACAGATGTGCCTCTTACCAGGTTGAGCAAGGAAAGAGTGATGGTCACCTGCATGTCTGGTGCCAGGATCTGTCAGATCATGCATCCATTCAAGTCCTTGAACAATATGTACCAGTATGAATCTGTCATAGTTCATGCAGATATCAATACAAACCCAAATAACCTTCCCCAACCTCCTAAACATCAGACTAACTCCACCCACTTCTCACTCAAACCTGTATCAGTATATACTATCCAAAAACTCTTAGCAAAATTTAAAACAACCACCCTTGCTGCCGACAATCTTCCTGCCAAATACCTCCAACTAGCATCCAGAGCCATAGCCTACCCCGTCACACTCCTAATAAATAGATCTATCACTGAACAAACCATCTCAACCTTGTGGAAAACCTCTTTCATTATCCCCCCTCCACAAAGGCGGGTCATCCACCAATCTCTCCAACTACTGACCTATTGCTATCCTCTCAACTTTATCCAAAGTCCTAGAAAGATGCATTCACCAACAACTCCTCACCCACCTCCTCTCTAATAAACATTTATCCAACTCACAGCATGGCTTCCACCCATCCTATGGTACCACCACAGCCCTAATTAACTTCACCAACATCATAAACACATACAGGAACCAAGATAATCGTGTCTCTGCCACCTTTCCAGACTTATCCAAAGCTTTTAATATAGTTTCCCACAATAAAATCCTAACCTGCCTCTCAGATCTCAACCTTGACAACCCCACCCTACACTGGTTTAAAAGCTATCTAGACAACCACCATCAATCAGTCAAATGGCTTAACTCCCTATCCCCCCACTCCCAGTCACAGTCTGCATACCCCAAGGCTCCATCCTCGGCCCCCTCCTGTTCAAACTCTATATAAATCAACTCCACTCTGCTACTACAAAATAGTCCAATATGCTGATGATACAACTCTGATCTGATCCGCATCCAACATACAACTTCTCCAACAAAAAAACAGCAATCCTTCACTGAAATAGAATATTAGCTAAACAATTCCAAGTTAATATTAAACCCAAAGAAAACACAACTTATGCTGTTTCACCCTACAAAAACCCAAGATACTACCTTCTCCATATCGTCAGCTAACAAGACCCTCATCGCCCCAGTCCCAGAAGCTAAGTTATTAGGACTCACCATTGACCAACAACTAAAGTACAACAAACATATATCCCTCACTGTCTCCAAAGTCCACAAAAAAATAGGGACCCGCCATTATTGTAAACGATACCTTATTTATGAAGCTAGAATCCCCATAGCCAGAACCCATCTGCTAGCAACTATATTATATGCATGTCCAGCATTAACAAACCTAAATAAAACTGACCTTAATAAACTCTTCACATGCTATAACAAAATTGCCAGATTTGCTGCTAATGCCAGATCATGCTCCCACCACCGCCAATCCCTAAATAAACTACACTGCTTAGAATTCCTAAATTTACTATGATACCACCAACTCAACCTGGCATACCATATCTTATACTATCCTGAAAAAAAAACCCTGCCCTGTCCGGCCTCGTAACCTTCTACAATTCAAATAGGCAGTTGCGATCTACCAACAAAGTTCTAGTAGAAAATATCCAGTGAAAAAATAGTTTGGGCTAACAAAGTTGCAAAAATCTGGAAAATCCTGCCTCCTAACCTCAGACTACAAAAATGTGCAACCACCTTCAGAACCCAATTAAAATCCTACCTATACACCAACCATTTGTATGTATCTGCAAAGGACTTCCCTGAACTCCCATCCACCTGAAAGAGGGTGCTTTAGTCAAACGGATGATACTGTATTACACCTCTCTCTTTCTACATACTGTAATATTGTTTGCATGCCTATACTATACTAAAATTATACATGTCTATAAAGACATTTATCTCTGTATTATTAGCATGTTAACCTTTCTACATCTGTACCTTGATTGTCATTATATATATTGCTCATATTATGTAACAATTTTCTGGAGCTTTTCTCCCCAGGACTCCACTGAAAATGGACACTAGCTGTCCAGCCAGACCACCCTGGTAACCAGATGTTAAATAAATAAACAAATAAATAACTTGAGGCATACCTCCCTTGATTATATGAAGAGAGAGAAGATGGAGCTCTTAGACTATGAGTACAAGGCAGGTATGAGCCTAGCATTGAGCAGCATTCTGCCTTCTCCAAGGATGCTGCTGCTATATGAGCAAAAATAATTTACTTCAATAATTGACTTAGCTTTTGGTGTCATTTAGAGGAGGTCTAGTATTTGTCAGCCTAGGCGGATATGGTAGTCAGTCCATGTTGTTCAGCCAGGGACGGCTTGCATCTGTCCCCTCTAGGGTTTCAGTTATTGGCAAAGGCATCCACCCCCTTTTAACTTTTTTAGGCAATGGCAACCTGATAAACCTACCAATGTAACAACAAGCAAAGGAAAATATGAAGGGGTTACTGATTAATGCTTGGAGCCTAAACATGTAACTCCACTCCCTACAAGTTGTTCTCACTCTGGAGGACATTAACATCTGTGTAGTGACTGAGACATAGTTTAAAATAGCAGAAAGCACTCTGGCTGTGCAGGGCTATAATGCCCTTCAAACGTTTAGACCAGCTACTGTGCAGGAAGGGAAATAAGGTGGAGGCATCAGAGACTCACATCAGGGCTGATAAAGCAACTTGATGCACTAGAGTTTTTTGCATGTCCAAATAACCATCAGAAGGGTCCCATAGCATATATTAGTTAGCTATAGAACTCTCTCTATGACAAAAGAAAGCCACAAGGCCTATTTTCAGGAACGAGAATCACTCAGTATTAAACCTAATATCATTGTCCTAGGTGATATAAACTATCCACTATAGACTGGAAAACTTACACCACCGCTAGTGCAGAAGCCCCAAGAAACAATTTGTCAGAGCACCCACTAGAGGGAATAACATCTTGGGTCTTGTCAGAGCACCCACTAGAGGGAATAACATCTTGGGTCTTGTCAGAGCACCCACTAGAGGGAATAACATCTTGGGTCTTGTCAGAGCACCCACTAGAGGGAATAACATCTTGGGTCTTGTCCTTACTAATATGGAGTATCTTGCACCATCCCCTGCTATCTTCATCACTTGCTAGATCTGACCATAAATAAGTCTCTTTCAAAATAAAACTGTAACCAGAGATCCCTTCCACCCAAGGTGCCTTTTGAAATTTCTTTAAGACAAACTGCCTACTTTTAAGTGATATATTGGCAAGATTCAAATCCACACCAAAGCCCATAAACTCCACTGAATAGGCAAAAATGTACACAACCACACTATGCAACCATGTAAACAGCTGCATAAATGCATCTGTACCACATAAGAACAAGTGGAGGGCAAACTCCAGAAACAAACCCACACAGTGGAACCATAATATCAATAAGCTTTATAATAAAAGGAAAAGAATTGTGATGAAAAGTAAGAAGAGTAATTTCCAGAATGTTCGAGCCCTTGTCACTTAAATAAATAAACAACTCAGGAGCTTAATAACATCCAGCAAAAACAAGCTTGAGACTAAAATAGCTACCCAAGCCAAAGACAGTCTCAAGGCATTTTTTAGATATGGTGGTAATCTCAAAAGCACAATGCAGCTGATTGTGAATGATGTTACCCACACTGAAGCTGAGGATATGGTGAACCTATGGGGTGATAAATTTAGCTTTAACTTTACCAGTCTCTACCCTCTCCATCTGTCCCTCAAGATATACCTGAAACCAGCTCGCCTCTAGCTATCACACAAGACCAAGTCCTAAAAGTGCAATTAAAAGCTATAAATATTGCATCACTGTGTCCTGATAATATCCCTGTATGCACCTTAAACACCATGAAGCACAATTTAGCAACATCTCTAACAACACTGATCAGTCTTATCCCTACTTATAGGCTTTGTACTCAGTGAATGAAGAACAACTGCAGTCATTCCCCTGCATAAGGGAGGACCTTCCACAGATCCAGGCAATTACAGACCCATAAGCCTGATCAGCCTCATGCAAAGCCATGGGAAGACTTATCATGGAATTAATCAATCAAGACATAGGGAACCACGAAACACTGGACCTGTATCAGTTTATATTTGTCAAAGGGAGGTCATGCTTACTCAACTTGGTGGATTTTTTGAAAATGTCACAAAAGCAATAGATGAAGGCAAAATGGTACACACCATATACCTCAGCCTGACCAAAGCTTTTGACATAATTTCCCACTCAGGCATAGTAGAAAAGCTAAATAAACTGGGAATATACCCCTATGTCACCCACTGGATTGCCAACTGGCTCAAAGGTAGCATTCAGGAAATCAAAGTAGGAGAAGTTATCTCCACACAAAAGGACCAGTCACAAATGGACTCTCCCAGGGTTCTGTGCTGGGACCACTCCTGTCTGGCGTCATCTTTTGCCAAGTTAAAGTCAATATCAAAGGACTCTGGCTGACTCAATTAGCAGATGACAGCAAGCTAGGCAGTCATTGACTCGCCAAATGACTTTTCATCCTTCAGGAAGGGTCATAACTGGTGCCAAAATCATGGACTGAAACTAAATGCCAAAAAATGCATTATTGTATCCTTTGGGAAGTCATCTTCTCCACGGAACTACCACATTGACAATACACCCATAAGAATTGTCCTAGTTGTTCAAGATTTGGGAACTTATGTGGAGAGTGACCTAAGTTTTGACCAACATGTGCCTATTGTTGTAAGAATGTCCTTCTATATTGCACAGCTTATAAACAAAGGGATTGTGTCTAGATCTATAGATATAATTGTTCCCTTTACTTGGTCCTCATTAGGCCAGTCATTGAATATAAAACACCTTTTGTCATGTATCTGTCAAAACGCATGTAGCAATTGGAATGCCCACAGAGATACCTTACAAAAAGGACACAAGGCCTAAACAACATGTCCTACATGGACTAAGTCAAAGTCCTGTCAGTATACTTGGTATCCTACAGACTGCTAATAGGTGATCAGGTGATCTGCGTCTGGCATTCAATGCATCCTACAACCCATTACTGATGGATTTACTACATATCAGAAAGAATGGCATCAGAAACACTCAGTCTAGGGATATAAACATTTTCTGCAACATCAACAGTTTTTTGGAGAGACAGGTATTTTTCACAGAGGATATCGCTACTGTGGAACAGACTCCCCATCCACATAAAACAAAGTTAATCCTTGTCCATATTCATTGAAAAGATATATGTATATATATATATATATATATATATATATATATATATATATATATATATATATATATATATAATAATATATATATAATAATTTGAATAAATGCAAAAAAATATCCCAAGTATAGAAGTTCTTTCTCCAATGTCTTCCAATAATTATACATGCAGGTAGTGAATAATTGGACAGTTGGTTGAATAGTCACCAATCAGTATTAATTGTAATGCTGACACAATTGTAACATAATTAGGCAATTGCCAACCTGTTAAAATAGTTTGGCAAAAAAATATATATCACATGGTTAGTTGTTTATCTAAACTGTAGTTTATCAGGTTGACAATTACTTAATTACATTGCACGTTTGTCAGCATTAAAATACTAAAATTAACATTGATTAACACCTACTCACCCAATTATGTTATTACATGCTGCTTGCACATATAATTAATCAAAGACACCAGAAGATCTGTCAACAAGACTTCTATATTCAGGAGGAGCATTATTTTTTTTAAATCCCATCCATCCATAACCCCTTTTTTCTCATTATTGCACATGGGGCTGGGTTGTCAGGTCAGCAATAATCATCTCCTAGAGACCATGTTGACAGCACTGGATAGCAAGACCTCCATACCAGACACACACACACACACACACACACACACACACACACACACACACACACACACACACACACACACACACACACACACACACACACACACAAAACACCTATGGCCAATTTAGAGTGTCCCATCCACCTACTGCATGTGTTTTGAATGTGGAAGGAAACGGGAACACCCGGAGCAGACCCACATGAACCCAGTAAGCACATGCAGATTCAGTACACCTCTTGGCAGTTTATGTTGACAAATATGTTAAACCTTTTTATAATAAAATTTCATACTTATTTAAGGACTCATGGAACTTTTTGGGAAGCATTAAAAATGACCTATATAGTTCTGAGTGCTTGTTAGTTACTATTGACTTGGTTGATTTATTTCCTTGAATCCCTCATGAAATGGACTTCATTGTTTTAAAGAAGGGCTGGTTGAATGCAATTTTCTCACCAGTTCAGACATCAGTATTCTTATCACCTTCAAGGAACTTATTCTATTTATTTAACATTTGCTGACCAGGAAAGTCTGACTAGGACAGAGCCTATTTTCAGCAGAGGCCTAGGGAGAAACACATGTCTTTGGACAGTGGGAGGAAACCCACACAAATGCAGGGAGGACATGCAGACTCCACTCAGAAGGCAACCCAGCTGAGAATCGAACCTGAAAACCTCTTGCTGGGCGGTGACAATGTTAACTGCTGCACCACTGCACCAATTTTAGTAACATTATGCTTTTTTAAGGGTGAATTTTTAAACAGGTTAGTGGAGTTATTATGGGGGTGCCTATGCCCCCACTTATGTTATTTTGATCATGTGGAACTGGGAAAAATGTTTTGTATTAATTTCATATTTCTCTTCAAGCTTCAAGGCATATTTTAAACATTAAGATAATATCTTTATTATATGGCATGGCACTTCTCCTAAACGTGAATAATTTACTGAGTATATTAAGCATACATCATTTTTAAAATTCATTTAAAAATATTACACAATGGTTATTAACTATCTTGACATTTTTCTTAGTAAAAATAATACACATTATTTTTTTACTTCCAATATCTACTGCAAGCCCCATGTTCTCTAATGCCTATTTATACTTTCAGAACTGCCACTCATACAAACAGAAACACAGTCGCATTAAGGGACAGATGGTATGACTAGCTAGGATTGTAGAGGATGTTTTAGCTGAATTAAATTCCCTGGTTCATATGTTTCAGGAAAGAGTCTATCTGGACCATTTGCTGTATAATGGTAAAGCTGAAATTTTAGATGGTAGAAATACTCAACTCACTCAAAGTTTTGGGTAAAGGATTGGACCACACTGCTGTTAGCTGCACAGACAGACATGATTTTCAAAGAATCATGGTTCTGAAATTTGGCATAGATACCAATATTGTTCAATCATTTATTAAGCAGACATATATAATTTTGACTGTTTTACAGAGGTTAAAACATTTTAGGAGATGGCCTTGTTTCACTTGTAAAAGGCATGTAAACCTAAATAGAAACTCAAGTTTGATACAACTAAGGGGGTGGATATCCTGAAACAAAGAGGGGCATTTATATGTGTGGTGCCTATGCTTGATATACAATATTTATACCATTTCACTCTTAATATGTGTATTTTCTTTTTCATTTAAATATTACTTTAAATGTTAATCTAAAGATCTTGTGTGCCTAGCATTATACAACTTTTGTTATTCAAACTATGCAGGAAAAGAGAGGAATATATGAGCATAGCTATGACATGCTTAAGCACAACAATCCTAATGCTCTGTAGAAACATACACTCACATGTAAAGAGTGAAAATATTTTATTTTTAGTACTTGAACAAGTTTCCATTGAACATTGGGGAGGATCTTGGGAGAACAGAATAGAATACTGTAAACTGGTCTGGCAGATTAGATTAAAATTTAAGTTAAGCACCTGGTGTAAATGATAACATTTCACTTAATAGTTTGTTAAAACTATGTACAGCCAAGTTATAAGATGCCTTTATACCACATACATAGTATTATTTACTGTTAATTAATGTATTTATTTATCTAGTGTCAATGCTTTTTATGTTATTTTGCTTTGTATATTTACATTTTATATTCCCTAAAATTTTCATACATTTTTAAACTATTTTTTTCTGGTCAGTAGTAGTGCCTAATACTTAAGTTTTAAACAGCACTTGTCACTTTAAGAAATTGTCACTTCCTGGTTCATGAACCTGTACATGTGTCTAACTTGAAATTGTATTTAATCTGTCTGTTGGTAATTGTTTTTCAGTCCTGATGAAGTCTATGTCATATTGGACAAAAATGCTTAACCTTGTGAGCTAAAATAAAATTTCATTGTTTGGATTTACTTTGAGTGGTTTGGATTCCTGGTAGTTTATGCCACCCACAATTGTTTTGGGTTCATCATTTGGCACGCATGCATTTCTAATAACCTATATTTACTCTGGACCAGATTTAAACATAACATGATACGCTATCAGGTATACATGTTGATGTTCTGTCTAACCTCCATTTATATTTACTAAGTGTACTACTAGCCAACTTGATTTAGAATTTTAGCTATAATGGATAAGATATATTCCAATTTATTTGTGTAAGTAATACCTTCAGACATCCACCCAGAGACAGATCTTGTTATGTGAGTGTCTGTGCTAACTGTCAGTGTGCCTGATGATAGAGTCACCTATTACAAGTGTATCAGGTGTGTTGTTTAGCCTTAAGGGCTGTGACTGCTCAGCACACTGGCTTTGTGAGCTATGCGTTGCACGTGTTTTGTTTTGGGGTAGTGGTTGCTTGGGTGACTGCTTTGGAGGTCCCTGCTGCTTAGGCAGATTTTTATTTAGAGCCTCCGAGTATGTTTTTGTGTGTTTATGTGTTTGGTTTGCTGTCGTGGTAGGTCTATGTGAGACTGGAATTGTAGTGAGTGTGGTTTCCTTCTCCTCCTGACAGGTTTCGCCAGTACTGAGTTGAGAGAGCTTAGCCTCCAGTTTGGCTATATGGTTGCATCTCTCACATGTGTTGGAATTTGTTGGGAGGAGGAGAGGGTTGTCTGTGTACATGAGACAGTTGTAACATTGCCTCAAGATTCCCAGATTCACCAGCTGGACCGAAGAGGAGATTGACAACTGACCTTTGGACATGCTAGAATAGTATTGGGAATTCCTTTATAATTGAAAAAAAAGGGCCAATGGGAAACAAGGTACTCAAGGGGAGTTTGTGAGGGTGTAGTGCTTTTAAATTTTTAGTGCTGACTTATATAATTGCTTTAGTGAGCAAGTGCCAGGTAACTTAAATGCAATGTGTTACAGGTAACTTAAATGCAAAAATGACAAACAGTAACTTTCTTTCAAGTGAAACAAGGAAATAAGTACAGTAAGCAATGCAGATGTCACTAGGGATCCACAGAAGCACTGAAAAGCTCTGTTTTAGGTGGAATTAGTGTTTCAGGGAAATAACAAGCAAAAAAGCATACAAACAAAGCTAGATTCAGCAGGCCTGGATCTAGTCTATGCTACAGCAAACAAGGTGTACCAATTTCAGTAAGAAACAGTTCAAATATGCAGGCACTATAAGCCTTTAACCAGAAATTCCCAGCTCAGAAGGTTAGAGTCCAGCCTCTCCTCCCACAAGAGTGCAGACCATGAACCTTCTTAATGTAAAATAACTGGCCTGAAGCCCAAGTGCTTAAACCAGAACTAATACACTTTTAGAATAACAGACACTGAGCCCTCAATCAGCAGTTCCCAACTTAGAAGGATGTAAGCTACCTGTCCTGCCACCACAGTGCAGGCCACAAACCTTCCTAATGTAAAACAACTGGCCTGAGCCCAAGTGCTTAATCCAAAAGACTTAGAATGATAGCTACACTTTAATCAAGTTACTACCAAGCAGTAATAAATACAATTGAATACTTTAAAGAATGCCTGGATTAGTGCTCAAGTTATACAAACAAAGCTAGATTCAGCAGGCCTGGATCTAGTCTATGCTACAGCAAACAAGGTGTACCAATTTAGTAAGAAACAGTTCAAATATGCAGGCACTATAAGCCTCTAACCAGAAATTCCCAGCTCAGAAGGGCAGAGTCCAGCCTCTCCTCCCACAAGAGTGCAGACTACGAACCTTCTTAATGTAAAATAACTGGCCTGAAGCCCAAGTGCTTAAACCAGAACTAATACACTTTTAGAATAACAGACACTGAGCCCTCAGTCAGCAGTTCCCAACTTAGAAGGATGTAAGCTACCTGTCCTGCCACTACAGTGCAGAGCACAAACCTTCTTAATGTAAAACAACTGGTCTGAAGCCCAAGTGCTTAAACTAAAAGGCTTAGAGTGAGTTACACCAAGCAGTAATAAATACAATTGAGTACTTTTAAGATGACGCAAAAGCAAAATAAAGTAGGAAGAAACACAAATACAGCAAAAGCAGATACATTTTATTTATTTATTTTTTTGAGTGAGCAAATGAGATGGGCCCAGGAGGAGTATCCAAGTGCAAATTTACAAGAGGGGCGGGCAGTTTCAAAGCCACCAAGATTAACACCAAGACAAAAACAGGGAGGGTGGGTGGGGACCTACTGAAAAAACAGTCAACTTCTAGCTAGATATTGCTCAATGCAACACAAACAAATTACTTTAGAAAGTGCAGATAAAAGTTACTTAGCTACACTTGTGCGTCAATTGATATCATGCAGGTCTTAACCGGCCAAAGCTCACAGTTTAAACAGAAGATAATTCACTGTACCACTTGTATAAGACATAAACTGAATAACAATGAAGGAAACTACTACCCCCACCTATCACTGGCTATGCAGGTTTTTAACAAGCCTTAACTGAAAATACCACATGCACTACTGAAAAAACAGTCAACTTCTAGCTAGATATTGCTCAATGCAACACAAACAAATTACTTTAGAAAGCGCAGATAAAAGTTACTTAGCTACACTTATGCGTCAATTGATATCATGCAGGTCTTAATCGGCCAAAACTCACAGTTTAAACAGAAGATAATTCACTGTACCACTTGTATAAGACATAAACTGAATAACAATGAAGGAAACTACTACCCCCACCTATCACTGGCTATGCAGGTTTTTAACAAGCCTTAACTGAAAATACCACATGCACTACTGAAAAAACAGTCAACTTCTAGCTAGATATTGCTCAATGCAACACAAACAAATTACTTTAGAAAGTGCAGATAAAAGTTACTTAGCTACACTTGTGCGTCAATTGATATCATGCAGGTCTTAACCGGCCAAAGCTCACAGTTTAAACAGAAGGTAATTCACTGTACCACTTGTATAAGACATAAACTGAATAACAATGAAGGAAACTACTACCCCCACCTATCACTGGCTATGCAGGTTTTTAACAAGCCTTAACTGAAAATACCACATGCACTACTGAAAAAACAGTCAACTTCTAGCTAGATATTGCTCAATGCAACACAAACAAATTACTTTAGAAAGTGCAGATAAAAGTTACTTAGCTACACTTATGCGTCAATTGATATCATGCAGGTCTTAATCGGCCAAAACTCACAGTTTAAACAGAAGATAATTCACTGTACCACTTGTATAAGACAGAAACTGAATAACAATGAAGGAAACTACTACCCCCACCTATCACTGGCTATGCAGGTTTTTAACAAGCCTTAAATGAAAATACCACATGCACTACTGAAAAAACAGTCAACTTCTAGCTAGATATTGCTCAATGCAACACAAACAAATTACTTTAAAAAGTGCAGATAAAAGTTACTTAGCTACACTTGTGCGTCAATTGATATCATGCAGGTCTTAACCGGCCAAAGCTCACAGTTTAAACAGAAGATAATTCACTGTACCACTTGTATAAGACATAAACTGAATAACAATGAAGGAAACTACTACCCCTACCTATCACTGGCTATGTGGGTTTTTAACAAGCCTTAACTGAAAATACCACATGCACTACTGAAAAAAACAGTCAACTTCTAGCTAGATATTGCTCAATGCAACACAAACAAATTACTTTAGAAAGTGCAGATAAAAGTTACTTAGCTACACTTATGCGTCAATTGATATCATGCAGGTCTTAATCGGCCAAAACTCACAGTTTAAACAGAAGATAATTCACTGTACCACTTGTATAAGACATAAACTGAATAACAATGAAGGAAACTACTACCCCCACCTATCACTGGCTATGCAGGTTTTTAACAAGCCTTAACTGAAAATACCACATGCACTACTGAAAAACAGTCAACTTCTAGCTAGATATTGCTCAATGCAACACAAACAAATTACTTTAGAAAGTGCAGATAAAAGTTACTTAGCTACACTTATGCGTCAATTGATATCATGCAGGTCTTAACCGGCCAAAGCTCACAGTTTAAACAGAAGATAATTCACTGTACCACTTGTATAAGACAGAAACTGAATAACAATGAAGGAAACTACTACCCCCACCTATCACTGGCTATGCAGGTTTTTAACAAGCCTTAACTGAAAATACCACATGCACTACTGAAAAGACAGTGAACTTCTAGCTAGATATTGCTCAATGCAACACAAACAAATTACTTTAGAAAGTGCAGATAAAAGTTACTTAGCTACACTTATGAGTCAATTGATATCATGCAGGTCTTAATCGGCCAAAACTCAGTTTAAACAGAAGATAATTCACTGTACCACTTGTATAAGACAGAAACTGAATAACAATGAAGGAAACTACTACCCCCACCTATCACTGGCTATGCAGGTTTTTAACAAGCCTTAACTGAAAATACCACATGCACTACTGAAAAAACAGTCAACTTCTAGCTAGATATTGCTCAATGCAACACAAACAAATTACTTTAGAAAGTGCAGATAAAAGTTACTTAGCTACACTTATGCGTCAATTGATATCATGCAGGTCTTATCCGGCCAAAGCTCACAGTTTAAACAGAAGATAATTCACTGTACCACTTGTATAAGACAGAAACTGAATAACAATGAAGGAAACTACTACCCCCACCTATCACTGGCTATGCAGGTTTTTAACAAGCCTTAACTGAAAATACCACATGCACTACTGAAAAAACAGTCAACTTCTAGCTAGATATTGCTCAATGCAACACAAACAAATTACTTTAGAAAGTGCAGATAAAAGTTACTTAGCTACACTTATGCGTCAATTGATATCATGCAGGTCTTAACCGGCCAAAGCTCACAGTTTAAACAGAAGATAATTCACTGTACCACTTGTATAAGACAGAAACTGAATAACAATGAAGGAAACTACTACCCCCACCTATCACTGGCTATGCAGGTTTTTAACAAGCCTTAACTGAAAATACCACATGCACTACTGAAAAAACAGTCAACTTCTAGCTAGATATTGCTCAATGCAACACAAACAAATTACTTTAGAAAGTGCAGATAAAAGTTACTTAGCTACACTTATGCGTCAATTGATATCATGCAGGTCTTAACCAGCCAAAGCTCACAGTTTAAACAGCAGTACCCCCCCCCCAAATATGCCCTTGTAATTTTATGTACACAATGCCTCCGCACCTCTTCCACAGATAGCTACCTTCTGTGCACATCCCTAATGTTTGCTGTAGATAAAAGTGAAAGAAAAAATGACAACAGTATAGGATTTTCTACTTTATTCTTGGATATGTATATACCCCCACACACTAAACATCCATATCAAGGTGGGCTTTGCATGAATCAATTTCCCTCATCCAATACATACCAGATTCACCCCAGCCCCACCAAAAAAAAACACATAAGATATGAAAAGTTCAATACTCATACACACAGGCTCTTCATGGACTGGCCAGAACACATTACTAGCTTATACCTTGCCCCCCCCCCCCAAAAAAAAAAATATCCACAGTTATGTACTCTTCATATGCTATGCTGTAATGGAAATTAAAAAAAAAACATTTCTTTTTTTATTTCCATCTCTCAGACATTACACAATATTCCCCTACCACTGCTCCACAGCAATAATCATTTTATTGGCACTGTAACTATTCTTCATGTACCTATAGAGTGCCTTCCTAAACAGATAACCATTTCCAGTAATCAATGTCTCTGTGCTTAAACATAATCTCTGAGTGTGTTCTTAAAAATAAAATATCACATACCTAAAATTTCCAAACAGTGAATACAGTAAAATTGGGCCCACATTGTCCATCTAGGCACCAGTAGAGTTCTCAGTGCTACTCTGATCTCTCTCTCTCTTTCTCTCTTGTTCTGATGGGTCCTGTCACTCCAAGGTGGCATTCCAACACTTTGCAATGAATTACACAAAGAGACCCTCATCCCAAATAACCTATATTTTTTTTATAAAAAGTTGGGCATGGTGGAGAGACATATATTTGTCAGAGAATTCCCATTCACTGGAACAGGTTCCCTATCCATGTAAAGCAGAACTCCTGTCTATCCCTGTTTACATGCAACTTGGACCTATGAATGGGCAATCAAAAATCTACCTCAGGTCTGCTGATAGACAGAAGCAGTCAGTAAATCACTGTTTTATAAATCAAATGTGTGGGTCACATTTGCGTTGCATGGCTAGATTTATAAGGGCCTTAGTGGTTGTTAGCATGGGATACACCCATAAACTTATGAACCTATGAATCCATGTGAAGCAGAGTTCCTCCCTGACCCCAATTCAAGTGTAAGGACAATTGGATGGAGAAAATTAAATTCATCCATATGTCACTAATGGACACAGGCAGCCTGTAAATGGTTCATCTCCCAGGCCCTTGCTTGTAAATATTTCATCTCCAAAGCCACTGCTTACACTTATCAAGGGTACCAGAACTTGTCAGAGATTTGGGATGTGTGGCTAGGTCTAAAAAGGCCCTGGTGGTCATTAGGCTAGTACACGGCTATAAGTTTTCCAGATGCTGCTGTGTCTCATAAATATACTTGTATCAACATCTTTGAGCTTGCCTGCCAAACCTAGCTGTTTAAATTTTCTTGCTTACAGCACTATGGCACCACCCTTGCTGAAACTCCAGCCAACCGCAGTGGTCAGATTCTCAGTCTGGACCTAATAGAAAGTACCATCAGTGTGCAGGTTGGTCTGCATTCTTCCAGGGGAAAAAAATCTCGAAATTATGACTGGGCTCATTCTTGCTCTTTAACCAAGTGAATTCAGATCTGAAGCCAGGTTTCTACATGGGATCCAGCTAGGCTTGAGCTGAATCTGGCTTGCCTACCACTACTGGTCACTTTGTAATAAACTCTGTTGCAGACTACAGAAAACATGCCAACCCACTACAATCTGTTTTTTCCCCACTACTGCATCATCAGAAGATGGGACTGGGTGACATGGAATCAGGAAGTAATCGGACAGATGCTCAGCATACAGTAAACATAAACACCAGTTTATTAAACTTATAGGTCCACTGAAGGTTTTGAAGTTAAAACTATACATTTTAGAATAAGAAAGTCCACTTTACAAGAAGAAGGCATCATTGTAATAAAAATAAAGGGTAAAAAAATGTTTCACTTGATCTTTAAGGCTGTGAGCTTTAGTTCCTGTGGTCTAGAGTTTGATTCCCTCAGCCCTCATTTGCCTACGATGTGACCTTGAGCAAGTCTCTTAATCAGGCAGCTTCCCTGACAAGGGACTGTGTGCATATGTATATGTATATGTATATCTATAGCTATATCTATATCTATAGCTATATCTATATCTAATATAAATGTGTATCTATATCTACCTCTATCTATATAGATATAGATGCATATACATGCTAATTACAAGATGTATACAAATTCCACATTCTGAAAACTGCAGAAATTGAAAAAAGTCCACTGAACTAACAAATTTCCAAAAAGTACATCATCAATGGTTTTTCAACAAAATACCAGGGTATGAAAAATAATAGCGGATTTGTAGATAGAATGCCATCTATGCCTTCATCCCTCCTCAACTTAAATATTATACTTCTAAGACCGTACAGTCTAAGAGGGAAAAAAAAAAATTATTTCTGTGAAGCAGGGGGTATGCTGGGATACAGACATGCTAGCCCCTAGCTTTTGATGCATATGTGGTGTGTGTGTGTGTGTGTGTGTGTGTGTGTGTGTGTGTGTGTGTGTGTGTGTGTGTGTGTGTTTTATCCTGCTTACTGCTCACACTGAAAGCTCCAGAAAAACATTAAGGGTTTCTGTCTTAATCTGCTTAAAGGTATGTAATGCTTAAAATAATTAATCTTGATATACATAAATAAAAATCACAATTTCATTTTTTTGTGTAACATAATCATATTATCATTCTTCTTTCATTCAGTATGAGGCAACTCAAAAAGAACACAGCCAGACGGAAAAGTAATAGGACTTAAAATGATTTAAGAAAATCAATACTTTTAGTGCTGTAATTTTATATACTGGCCTTCTATGAAAGAAACAGTCTGACAACTAATAGATAAGTTTTTGTGCTATGAAATGTAGTACATAAGAAAATCAACATTTAGTCATTTTTCAAACTGAATAAGCACGTATGTGCAGGGAGGAATAATTAAGTGGTGATCAATAAGCAGCAGATGTTTTGTTTTATGTAAGGCTGTTTGATAAATTTAATAAGAAAGTCAGGCAGCAAGCCTTAGGTTCTTCTAGTCTTGCTGCCTGTAAATTCAGCAGATTTGTGTTCCTGGAGAGAGACTGGGATTTCTTAATCAGAATGCCAGTAGTCTTAATATTAGTGTAGCCATAAGCTTCTCTTATTGACCGAAGAATACGACTCAGTCCTCTGTTGCAACTTTAGTCCTCAGCTAGAAATATTATTAGTACAGCTTCACAAAAGTAATTGTGTTGTGTGTGCTGCTTTATGCTTTAAATAACATAATAACATGCTCTAAAATAAACAGGCACTTGTGCCTGTTTCCTATCTTTCCTATAACTAGCCTAGTCCAGCTACAGAGTTGCTGTATCCAGGATTGTTAGTAAGCTTCTGAGCCCCCAAGCCTTTCTGTGTTGGAGAAAAGCCTTCTAGCTTATCAGTGGGAGTGGTAAGCACTAGGTAGCCTATCCTCCATGGGAAGAGTGAGTTTTGGCCCAGAAATTGTAGTTTATTTGGCCGTTTGGGCAGTTTTCCATCTCTTTCAACTTGCTGGCTTAAAAGCCTACTTTTGTACTTGTTCCCTGCCTTTCCTGTAACTATTCTAGTCCAGATACAGATTTGCTGTATTCCAGGACTCTTTGTAAGCTTCTGAGCCCCCCAAGCTTTCTGTGTTGGAGGGAAGCCTTCTAGCTTATCAGTGGGAGTGGTAAGCATTAAGTAGCCTATCTACCACAAGAGCAGTGGTTCCTGGCCCAAAAAATATAGCTACTGGCCGTTTGGGCAGTTTTTTCCATCTCTTTCAATGTTCTGGTTTAAAAGCCGTACTTGCACTTGTTTCCCACCTTTCCTGTAACTAGCCTAGTCCAGATACAAAGTTGCTGTATCCAGGACTGTTGGTAAGCTTTTGAGCCCCGCAAGCCTTTCTGTGTTGCAGGAAAGCCTTCTAGCTTATCAGTGGGAGTGGTAAGCACTAGGTAGCCTGTCTACCATGAGAGGAGAGGTTCTTAGCCCAGAAATTGTAGTTTATTGACCATTTGGACAGTTTGTCTGTCTCTTTCAACTTTCTGGTTTAAAAGACCACATCTGCGCTTGTTTCCCATCTTTCCTGTAACCTACTCGGTAGCACTAGAAAGCCTTAAACTGATACAAGCCTTCTAGCTTAGGAGAGAGACTTTGGATTGATTAAGTATCAGTTTTCTGTACTTTCTTGCTGTACTTAACTGTTTCTCGCCTAAACACAGATTTTCCAGCATTTATTATGATTTAAAAGCTTGTTTTTTTCACATATTGTAAAAAAAATTCCTTGTTTCCCGCCTTTCTAAGCTAGTATAGTCCAGTTTTCAGGCTAGTGCTGAATTCAGGGCTGTGATACTAGTTTCTGAGTTGCCCATACCTTACTTGGATAGAAGGATGTTTCTCTGTTCAACTGTGAGAGAGGGGAGCTTTGAGCAACCTGTCTGTCCCTGGAGGAGTGGTTCCAGCCCAGAAGTTAGTAGTTTATTGGCCATTTTGGGCTAATTTCTATCTCTTTAATTTCCCTACTATAAAAACCGCATTTGCACAGTTTTGTGCACTGTGCTGGTTAGCTACGGTTAAATTATTCCCGGCTCCACTAAGTCTCCTCTTCAGTTTTTCCCTTGAAACTAGTCTAACTCTCAACCTAAACACTCAAAAAGCATCTTACAGTTGCTCAGACCTAATAGCAAGCACTAATATACCCTGACACTGATTGCCCAGCAGGGCAAGGCTCTTTATTCACCCCTCACCAACCAAGTGACTAAGCAGCTCACCCTACTATTCAGGCATGACCAAAGGGCAACTTCAGGTGCAAACACCAGTCCAGCTGGTGAATCTGGGTATCCTGAGGCAATGTTACAACTGCTTCATGTACACAGACAGCCATCTCCTCCTACCACACAACACTAACGTATGTGAGAGATGCAATTATAAAGCCAAACTGGAAGCTAAGCTGTCTCCACCCAAGACTGGCACAGACAGTCAAGAGGAGAAGGTTAACACTTGCACCACAACTCCAGCTGCAGACAGACCTACTAAAACAGCACTGGCAAAAAATACACATAAATACACAAAATCATACTTGGAGGCTCTAAATAAAAACATGCAAAATCATCAGAGACTTCCAAAGCAGACACCCAAACAACCTGCACTTCCCGTCACAAACCATACAACACATAAAATACAAAATCAGTGTGCCGCACAATCACAGCCCTTAAGGCGAAATAACATACCTAACACACTAGTAATAGGTGACTCTATAGTCAGGCACACTGATGTCCCACTCAGTAGTCTGGACAAGCAGAAGGTTACTGTTAGCTGCCTGTTGGGAGCCAGAATCCACCACATAACACAAGCACTCAAGTCTCTCCAGAACAAGTACAAATATGACTCTGTCATTGTTCATGTTGGTGTGAATGACCTGAGATGTACCTCCTTGGACTACATGAAAAGAGACATGGAAGAGCTCTCTGATCATGTAGCCCAGGCTGGTATGACCCTGACCCTGAGTAGCATCCTGTCCTCACCAAGAATGATACCTCAGTATAAAGAAAAAATGATCAATTTCAAAAATTGGCTAAGCTTCTGGTGTCATTCAAAGGGGATCCAGTATCTGTCAGCCTGGGATGACATGCTCGACAAGCCGCGTTGCTTTGCAAGAGATGGCTTGCACCTGTCACCCCTAGGCTTTTGAATACTGGCCAAGGCTCTTGCTGCCCCCATAGTGCTTTTTTTAGGCAAGGCTCAAAAGTCAAACCCACCTCCATAAACAGCACAATTAACAAAAATCTGAGGGTTATGCTACTCAACATCAGGATTTTAAATCTCAAAATGCACGCGCTCGAAGCACTCCTCAGTATGGAGAACTTTGACATCTGTGCAGTAACTGAAACCTGGTTCAAGGCTCCAGAGAGCACCCCAGCACTACCAGGCTACAACTCATATCACATGTTTCAGCCACAGAACACGGACCGAAATACAAAAGGAGGGGGTGTATCCATATTCATCAAGGATACCTACACCTCCAGGTTAGTAGCGCAACATGATACCTCTGAGACCATCCATGTGCAACTAACATCGGGCAAATCTACATTGCAAATTGTGGCCTGCTACAGATCACCCTCCATGACCCAGAACCACCACTCCACCTTTCTGGAGATACTGGAAAACATGAAGGTCCTACCAAACACCCTGATATTGGGCGATTTCAATTACCCTACCATTCACTGGGAAAACTACTCAAGTACAAACTACAGAACGAACTACCCCCCCCCACCTAAACACGGTATTCAACCTCAACCTCTCCACAGGCTACATGCCCATAGAATGGTGCACAGCAACGGTTATTCCTCTCCACAAAGGAGGGGCCACAACTGACCCTGGTAACTATCGCCCCATAAGCCTGACTAGCCTGGTCTGCAAGGCTATGGAGTGCATCATCATGGAACTCATTAACAAAGACATTGGGAACCTCCAAACACATGACCCAACCCAGTTCGCCTTTGTTAAGGGCAGATCATGTCTACTAAACCTGGTGGACTTCTTCGAGATGGTCACCAAGGCCATAGACAAGGGAAAGGTGGTTCACGCAGCCTACCTTGACCTCGCCAAGGCTTTTGACACCATTCCCCATTTGAGTATTACAGAAAAACTCATCAGCCTGAACATAAACCCCTACGTCCCGAGATGGGTTGTCAACTGGCTTACAGACAGAACTCACACGATAAGAATAGTGGGCTCCAGGTCCAACTCTAAACCAGTCACAAGTGGTGTCCCACAAGACTTGGTCCTGGGACCCCTACTGTTCGGCATATACTTCTCAGAAGTACAGGCAAACACAGGAGGACTATGGCTAACCAAGTTTGCTGATGACTGCAAACTGGGAGCCATAATTGACTCTCTGGCTGACAAGGACATCCTCCAAAAGAGCCTTACTGAGATGGACACCTGGTGTCAAAGTCATGGCCTCAAGCTAAATGCCAACAAATGCATAATCATCCCATTTGGGAAAAACAAAACATCCACGAATTACCACATAGGTGGCAGCCCCCTTAATACAGAAGAGGTAATAAGAGATCTGGGGACCCAGGTAGATAGTAATCTCTCCTTTGACAATCATATTGCCAAAGTAGTTAGGAAATCCTTCTATGTGGCCCATCTAATTACTAAAGGGTTCGCATCTAGAAATAAAGAGGTTGTAGTGCCTCTCTACTCATCATTCATTAGACCCATCATAGAGTACAATGCCACATTTGGGATGTACCTTACAAGATACTTCCAACAGCTGGAAAGACCACAGAAGTACCTCACCAAGAGGATTACTGGTCTCAAACATATGTCCTATGCAGCCCGACTGAAAAAACTCCGGCTGTACACAGTGGCATATTGCTTACTCAGAGGTGATCTCTGCCTGACTTACAAAGCCATGTCCAACTCAGAATTGATGGACATGCTCCACCTACAGAAATACAAGTCACTGCGAGCCACGCGCTCTAGTGAGCTAAACCTCACCACAACAATAAATAGAACAAGCTGGAGGGATAGATTCCTGTCACAGAGACTCCCCATGCTTTGGAACAAAATTCCAAATTACATCAGGCAGAGCCCCTCACTAACACTCTTCAAGAGAAACCTTAATGAGTGGATGGGTTACAGAAAATACATCCCTGGGATCACTTCATTGGCTCTGTTTGACAGAAGATCAGTTAATTAATCAATGGAGCGGCAAAAGCCAACACACTCTGGCTAGGCTTATAAATGCCCTCAGGCAGATAGCCTAGTACCTACCTATGAACCTATGAACCTAATAGAAATAATATTAGTACAGGACTGCAGAAGAAATTTTACAGAACACCTTGAGTGGGTCAGTCTACACAAACAGCAAATTATGCTGTCCCATCCATTAAATGCTATTTTTTTCCACTGCTTAAAGTGGACAGCTTTAGTATTTCAAATATCTGAAAAGTATACATGTATGTTGGCACTACAGAATGCAAAGAAGCAGGCATCAGAAGGCTGAAAACAGCTGTTGTTTAGATATACAGTGTCTCTCAACTTTCATCCTATGTGGGCAAAAAAATAATGATTTAATCTTAAGTAAATTTTTACTTGATAATTAACATGATAGAAATGTTACACTTCCACACAGACTTCATAATGACACTTATGGATGTTTTTGCAGACACTGTACAGAATACTGACAGAAGTCTACAAAAATGATGATCTTTATTGCTTCTCTACAATACTGATTCTTGGAATTTAGTTTTATTAAAAATTGTAAAACAGTGCAGTTAGATCCCATTATTTATACTGTTTTTTCCTCTGTGACAATAACTACGAAATTAAATTTGTGTACTTCTGATATCACATTACTTGAAACACAATCCCTGGGATTCAATAAACTCCTTGCAGGAAAAGTGCCCGTGTCCATTTAGCATTAGCATTAACGGCAGCGTGTTGCATATTCATGCATATTCATTTTCATTGTTGGAACCTGTGTTCTGAGAGTCTGTTTTTCAATCTATCTGGAAATATACAGAGCTAAGTATATTTTTTTGGTTTTAGAGTTTGTACTGTTAATTGCTGTTTATAGTTTTTCAGATCTCTGCTGAAAGTTTTTTCCCCACCTCCCCTTATTTTCTGCTGTGTCTTCAGTTGGTATAACTGTTTTTTACAGCTTCTGTGTTATCTAACTCAAGGATCACTTGCATAAAATTAGACCTGTTAGTAATAGCCTGCATTTCATTGCTGGAACCTGTGTTCTGAGAGACTGATTTTCAATCTATCTGGAAATATACAGAGCTAAGTATATTTTTTGGGTTTTAGAGTTTGTACTGTTAATTGTTGCTTATAGACTGTTAATTGTTGCTTATAGTCTATCTGGAAATATACAGAGCTAAGTATATTTTTTGGGTTTTAGAGTTTGTACTGTTAATTGTTGCTTATAGTTTTCAGATCTCTGCTGAAAGTGTTTTCCCCACCTCCCCCTATTTTCTGCAGTATCTTCAGTTGGTATAACTGTTTTTTACAGCTTGCGTGTTATCTAACTCAAGGATCACTTGCATAAAATTAGACCTGTTAGTAACAGCCTGCATTTCATTGCTGGAACCTGTGTTCTGAGAGATCTGCTTTTCAATCTATCTGGAAATATACAGAGCTAAGTATTTTTTTGGTTTTAGAGTTTCTACTGTTAATTGTTGCTTATAGATTTTCAAATCTCTGCTGAAAGTGTTTTGTCCCACCCACCCTCTCCCTATTTCTGGCTCGTAGTTTAATTTTGGTGGCTTTTTCAGTTGCATGCCCCACTGTAAATTTGATCTGGGACACTCCCCCAGTCCCATCTCTTTACTACATTCTGCCTAATAAACTCCTTCTGCACTTGCTTTTAGTCCTTTTTAATTTAATTGCATTTTTAAACTGTGTTTGGTCTAATATTGCTACATACTCAAGTGTGCTAGCTTCCACTGCATGTGGATTGTTTTTACTGCTGTTTTAGCTACTTTTCTGTAAAAAAAATTGTGTAAGCCTGTTTCCTACCTTTCCTGTAACTAGTGTAGTCCAGATACAAATTTTCTGTATCAGGGACTGTATGTAAGCTTCTGAGCCCCCCAAGCCTTTCTGTGTTGGAGGGAAGCCTTCTAGCTTATCAGTGGGAGTGGTAAGCACTAGTTAACCTGTCTACCACATAAGGAGTGGTTCTGGCCCAGAAATTGTAGTTATTGGCCGTTTGGGCAATCTTTTTCATCTCTCTCAACTTTCTGATTTGAAAGCCTGCATTTGCACTTTTTTCCGTCTGGTAACTCATCTAGTGCAGATACCGATTCTTAGTTTTAGCACTTACATTTGCTTATTCGTGCTCAGCACTTGTTCAGAACTTGTAAGCACTAAATAAGCTACTAATTACTATAGCACTCAACCTTCCTCGTTACCTAGAGGAAAACAGTTTTTGTACTTGCTTTTCTCACTTGCTTAGAGAAAAACAGTTCTTGTGCTTACTTTCCTCATTATATAGAGGAAAATAGTTTTTTATATAGGCATGTCCAAGGGTCAGCTCTCAGTGTCCACTCCTGTATATCTGATGAATCTGGGCATCTTGAGGCAATGTAGAAATTGCCTCATGTACACAGACAACCCAATCTTCCTACTACCCAACACTACAACCTGTGAGAGATGCACTTATCTAGCCAAACTGGAGGTAAAGGTCTCTCCAACCAAGACTGAACTTAACAGTCAAAAGGAGAAGGTAAACATTTCCACCACACCACACTCATCACATAGTCTCACTAAATCTAAACCACCAAAATCCACACATAGTAACACAAAAACATTCACGGAGGCTCTCAATAATAATCTGTCTAAGAATAGAGACCTCAAAAGCAGAAACGCAAACAACTTCCATCCCCCAACACAACCCAAATGACACATAGCCAACAGACAGTGTGCCACTCAACCACAGCCAACAAGGCAAAACAACGTACCAAACACACTAGTCATAGGTGACTCTATAGTCAGGCACACTGATGTCCCACTCACCAGGCTAAACAAGGAGAAGGTTACTGTCAGCTGCCTGTCTGGTGCCAGGATCCGCCACATAATCCATGCACTCAGGTCACTCCACAACAAGTACAAATATGACTCTGTCATTGTCCATGTTGGTATGAATGACCTGAGACGTACCTCCCTGGACTACATGAAAAGAGACATGGAAGAGCTCTCCAATCTTGTAGCCCAGGCAGGTATGACCATAGCCCTGAGTAGCATTCTGCCATTGCCAAGAATGATACCGCAGTACAAGGACAAAATGATTGACTTCAACAATTGGCTAAGCTTCCGGTGTCATTTTAAGGGGATCCAGTATCTGTCTGCTTGGGATGACATGGTCGACAGACCACAATGCTTTGCCAGAGATGGCCTACACCTGTCACCCCTGGTATTCTGGATACTGGCTAAGGCACTTGCCACCCCTATAGTGCCTTTTTTAGGCAAGGTTCAAATGACAAATTCACCACCGTAACAGGAACAGGCAAGCAAAAACTGAGGGTAATGCTACTCAATGCTAAAAGTCTAAATCTCAAAATGCACAAACTCGAGGCACTCCTTAAAATGGAGAACATCAATATCTGTCCAGTGACTGAGACCTGGTTCAAGGCACCAGAGAGCACCCCTGCACTACCAGGCTATAACTCATACCACACTTTTCGTCCATGTAACCTGGACCGAAACACCAAAGACGGAGGTGTGTCCATATTCATTAAGGATATCTACACCTCCAGGCTAGTTGCTCAGCATAATGAGGTTATCCAAGTGCAACTAACTCTGGTCAAAACTGAAATCCAAATTGTAGCTTGCTACAGATCCCCCACCATGCCCCATGATTCCCACTCCTCTTTTCTTGATGTACTGGAAAATATTAGGGTTTAACGAAACACCCTAATAATGGGCGACTTCAACTACCCCACCATTAACTGGGAAAACTACTCATGGACCAACTCCTTAACTCAACACTTTCTGGAATTCATAAATTCCAATGCCCTGGATCAACTTATCCACACACCCACCAGGGGCAACAATATCCTAGACCTAGTCATTACCAACATGAGTGACCGGTGTTCCACACCTGAAGTGAACTCTTCGTTGGTCCGATCCGACCATAAGCTAATCACCATTGATAGCCACATCCTGCCCCCATCCCCCCCATTAAGGAAACCATGGTTAAAAATTTCTCCAAAGCCAACTTCATGCTTCTTAAGACAGAAATGGTGAACTTCATGACACCCATGCAGATGGACAATACAGTTACAACTGCTAAATCCAACACAAATGCACTCTATAAGCACTTACACGAGTGCATGGATCATGCTATCCCAAACAGAACCAAGACACTATCCTCCAAAAAAAGGAAGCCAATCTGGTGGTCCCCTGCCACAAACAAACTGTACAGCAGAAGGAAGAAACTGTTGCAAAAGAGAGTAAAATCCCATGAGTGGAGGGACTCCCTGGTCAGCCTCAGTAAAAAGCTGAGATCCCTTATAAGATCCTCCAAAGCTAGCTATGAAAGCAAAATTTAATTTTAAGGACAACCAGAAAGCATTTTATGGCTATGTCAAGAATCTCGATGGCAACACCCAGATCTGCTCTGAGTTACAGCACAACGGCACAAAAATTACTGAACCAACTGATATTGCCAACATCCTGGCAGATAGGTTCAGTGCTAACTTTACCCCCCACCCCCCACCCCCTAAAAGGCCCATATCTATACAGGAAGAATGCAGAGTCCCTGTAATTACAACTACAAAGGTAAAAGCTGCACTCTCTAAAGCCAAAAACACAGCATCCATGGGACCGGACAACATCTCAGGCTGCGTTTTACATGAACTTCAGAACGAACTGGCTTCTCACTTAAGCACCATATTCAATAATAGCCTCACATCAGGCTTTGTGCCCACTGAATGGCACACAGCAACAGTTATCCCACTCCACAAAGGGGGAGCCACCACTGATCCCGGGAAGTATTGCCCTATTAGCCTGATGAGCCTGGTCTGCAAAGCCATGGAATGTATCATCATGGAACTCATAAACAAACACATTGGTAACCTCCAAACTCTGGATTCCACCCAGTTTGGGTTTGTGAAAGGCAGATCATGCCTCCGAACCTGATCAACTTCTTTGAGGCAGTCACCAAAGCCATATATGAGGGTAAGGAGTTCACACAGCCTATCTTGACGTCGCCAAGGCTTTTAACACCATCCCCCATTCTGGAATTATAGCTAAACTCACTAAACTAGGTATAAATCCCTACATCACAAGATGGGTTGCCAAATGGCTCACTGATAGAGCCCACACTGTAAAAGTTGCAGACTCCAAATCTGACCTCAAACCAGTGACAAGTGGAGTACCACAGGATTCAGTCCTGGGACATATCCTGTTTGGTATCTACTTCTCTGAAGTACAGGCTAACACAGAAGGCCTCTGGCTAATGAAGTTCACAGATGACTGCAAACTAGGAGCTATAGTCAAGTCCCCAAATGATGTGAACATCCTATAGAAGGGCCTCGCTGAGACAGATGCCTGGTGTCAGAGCCATGGCCTCAAGCTCAATGCCAAAAAGTGCAGTGTCATCCCCTTTGGTAAAAACTACCACATAGGCAGGAATCTACTTAACACCGAATGTGTGATAAGAGACCTTGGGACCCAGGTGGACAGTAGTCTCTCCTTTGATAGTCACATTGCACAGTAGTCAGGAAGTCCTTCTACGTGGCACACATCATTATAAAAGGGTTCTCACCCAGGAAAAAAGAGGTTATTGTTCCCCTCTACTCAGCACTCATTAGACCCATTATAGAGTACAACGCCCCTTTTGGAATGTACCTCACAAGACATCTGCAGCAGCTGGAAAGGCCACAGAAGTACCTCACAAAGAGGATTATTGGCCTCAAACAAATGCCCTACACTGACCATCTCAAAAAACTCCAGCTTTACTCCATAGCATATCACCTACTTTGAGGTGATCACTGCCTAACCTATAAAGCTATGCCAAACCCAGAGCTGTTTGACATGCTACACCTAAAGAATTCCCAATCCCTCCGAGCAACATGCTCAAGGGACATAAACCTTTTCACCACAATAAATAGGACATACTGGAGGGATAGATTCCTGTCCCAGAGACTTCCCATACTCTGGAACAGGCTACCCATCTATGTCAAGCAAAGTTCTTCATTAGCACTCTTCAAGAAAAATCTTGATGAATGGATGGGAAATAGGAAATACACTCTGGGGAGCACTTCTGTGTCTCTGCTTGACAGTGGGACAGGAAAATAACTTGCTTTGGGGGGCGTAAGCCAGGGAACCTTGTTGGCTAGGCTTACATAGGCCCTTGGGCCGATAGCCTAGTACCTACCTATGAACCTATGAACCTGTGAAGGCACGGTACTGCTAAGGGTAAATGGACATGAAGAGTACTGAGTGCAGGGGGAATGTTTAAGTAGAGTAAGCACATATAACATGCCCCTGGCACTTTCTAAAAGCATCTCAGTGTCCGCGAACACTGAAATGAAATATAAAACGAGCATTTCAGTGTCTACAGACACTGAAATAGCTAGGGGAGTAAGAAACAATGCAGGGGGTTTGTGACAGGTTCGGTCACACACACCCTGTATTGTAAAAGTGCCATACGGCCATAGCCGTCAACTGTACAGGTTGCTGCAGAATGCTCAGATACCTGTCTCACATACTTCCCACCCTCCTAGAGCAAGAAAGCTGTACAAAGCCATAAATAGTGGAGGGAGAAAGGCATAAAAATAAGAACACTGTCTAAATATTGCTCTGACAAACCCGGAAAGCTGATAGATTTAAATCATTCATTAGCATGGACCTCCTGAAGGGTATGAAGACTGAAAGACAAATGTCTGCCATCTGAAAGTGCTGTACGGCCAAAGCCCTCAACTGTACAGGTTTCAGAAGAATGCCCAGATGCCTGCCTCACATACTTCTCAACCTCCTAGAGCAAGCGAGCTGTACAAAGCCATAAGTAATGGGGGACAAAGGCACACAAATAGGGAAGCATTTGAAATATTGCACTGACAAACCCAGAAAGCTGATAGATTAAAAGGTATACATTAGCACAGACCTCCTGAAGGCTATGAAGACTGAAACACAAATAAAAACAAAAAAGCACCCAGGCTACTGCACGATCCTTCCTTTATTAAAAAAATACTCCAAACATTAATCGCTTTCGTGTCTCCTAGGGGAGACTTCATCAGAATGCATAATAAGTAAGACAAACTCAATTTAAATACAGTAAAAAGACATTTCATTGACTGTTGCTTGATTGACTAATACCAATGCATTTAAAAATATACACCACTGAAATAACCATTTAAATAAAAGCATATTTTTACACAGATTTGTTAAACCAAGAAAAATAATATACGTCAAAAAAGAATAGTGTAAATATATATATATATATATATATATATATATATATATATATATATATGTGTGTGTGTGTGTGTGTGTGTGTGTGTGTGTATATATATATATATATATATATATATATATATATATATATATATATATGTAAAAATTGCCAAGAACAGAACTGGGAAATGTGTGTTATAATTTTCCTGCCCTTTCTATTAAAACAGGTTTTGAAGAAACACTGTCGTTGAGGCCTGGTGGAAACTTAGCTGCTAGCCTTAGCTAGAATCTGGTGCTTCCAGTATTACAGGTACTATGCTGAAATATCGTTCTTTGCAACAAACCACCTTTTCTGGGGGGAACAATGCCATTTCTTCAAACACCATGCTGTCGGGTAACTCTTCAAACAGTTTTAGAACTGCTGGTAATGTTGACAAGGCAGACTTTGACTCTTTAAGACAGGAAGCTTATTGTTTTTGAAAATCTGATGCCAGGACAGCAGGGGACAGTGTGCAAGATAAGTCAAATGATTGTGGTTCTTTAAAGGACATGATTTTTACTTTTGAAAAGCGATTATTCAAATTTAAGACTGCACAGATGGAAATTGCATATTTATGAGTGTATACATTTAAAAATAATACCTCAGGTGTTAAGAACTTATAAATTTCCTTTTGGTCTTCACTATGACCACGATGTTACCAATGATTTCATTAATATGTTTAATAAATGGGGTTTAGAATTATTGGAAAAAAGCGTATTTTATAACAAGCAAATGAGTGAAAGGCTAAGTAAGGAACTTGACAATTTGAATAACAGAATATTAACTGATTTGCTTTTTCCACAGTTTGAAGGATTATATGATAAAGTTATTTTTAGAGATGAAAGGCAATGTAACTCCTTCATTTTAAAGAAGAAAAGGAAATTAGATAGAGATATACAACATTATCAGACTAACACAGTATACCCCATTAACCATTTGGAAGGAGACAAACACACTATTTATGAGACAAAAAGAGACCATTATGGTAATGGGACTGATGTTATGAGTGGGGATGGGGTTTATGAAGATAAAAGTGAGGTTGAGTTTTCCCAAGAGTATTTTCCCACTCTTAGATGCTCAGAAAGACTAGCGAACAGGAATGGAGAGAGGAATTATGCAACCTCGAATTATATAAGGGAAGAGCAGAGAGGCTTTCAACACAGGGTGAGGGGGAGAGGGAGATATTGAATATAGCATCTCCCTCCCATTCCCAGAATATTACAACGGGTAATGTACATGAACATCAAGGCTTCAAAATATATTACTACACAGATTATCATATTACACCTGAGTTTTTCTCCTTATTTTCAAAAGGTTTTAAATATGTTCCTACCAAGATTCCTGATCTAGCAGATAGCCTTATAGACCTGCACATGTACACCAGGAAATTAAATAAGAACATATTTTTTCTCAATCAGTGGAAGGAAATGACCCTAATATGGTATGCAATTCAAATATGTTGAAAAAATAGTACTTGTAATCCCCCATTGCATCCTTTGTTGGATGTGCTCCAAAAATCTGTAATGGAAGATATGTATAAATTATGGGTACAAAAGAAGAGTTTTTGCAGGAATTTACACAAAGATGAATATGCTCTTATGTGCAAGTTAAGAGAGGATACAAATTTACACATAATGACTCCTGACAAGGGGGGGGGAATTGTGCTGTATGACACTATGGAATATTCCAACACTGTGCAAGGGATTCTTTTCAATGAGCAGAATTATGTGCAGGTCTCAAGAAATCGAATTAACATAGCATATCAAGGTATAGATTCCTGTTTGGAAGAATACTTACTAGATCAGGTTATTAATTTTGATACACATCATTTTTTAGTTAATAAACATCCCAAAGTCCCCATTATATTTGGTATCCCCAAGATACATAAAAACATAGCACAACCACCATTCAGGCCTATCGTGGCAGCGAGGGGATCCAAAACTCAAGGTATGGCTATATATATTGACAGAACAAATAAACCTGTGGTGGAAAGGACCAAACACCTAGTTAAAGATTCTTGGGAATTTTTGGGATTATTAAAACAGAATACTTGGTCACGAGATTTAATATTTCTTACAACAGATGTAAAGGATCTTTTCTGCTGTATTTCTAAGGAGGAAGGACTGACCTTGTTTGTGGAGACTCTACAAACATATTCTGATTTTCCACATAATCAAATTTGTACTATAAGTGAACTTACGGCACTAGTATTGGAAAATAATTTTATTTATTTTGAAGGCCAATACTTCCAACAAATTAAAGGTGTGGCCATGGGCACAGCTTGCACACCAACTTATGCCAATTTAGTGCTATTGGGGTGGGAATCTCAACACATATTTCAAAGTGATTACCAACAGTATATCAAACTGTTTATCCATTATTTGATTGATATTTTTATTTTATGGCAAGGTAGTGATGGATTAATACCTTCATTTATTGAATACCTTGATAATACTACCAGTTATTTAGAATTTACTTATGAATTTGATAAAAATAGTATTCATTATTTGGACATTACCATCTCCCATTCAGACAGTGGGTTTTGATCCAATATTTACAGGAAAAGCACTTTTTGTAATGCTTACCTTCATTTCTCTAGTTGCTACCCCATTTCACAAAAGAAAAGCCTTATAAAAGGACAGGCTATTAAGATAGCTCAAATGACTTCCTCTTATAGTGATGTAGAAAAATAATTTAGAAAATTAACCAATATGTTTGTGGAAAGGGAATATCCTATTAATTTAGTGGAAGACATTTTGGAAGGGGTATTAAAAGAAAGGGGCAAGAGATATCAACCCTTATTAGGTAATAACTTACAAGATCAAGTTACTGGCAATGCTTCTGTTTATAACAACAATTTTGAAAAAGCTTGTATTGTTCAGTTTAGCATATATACTTCTAAGACCATAAGGTCTCAGAGGGAAAAAATATTTATTTCTGTGAAGCAGGGGGTATGCTGGGATACAAACATGCTAGCCCCTAGCTTTTGATGCATATGTGGTGTGTGTGTGTGTGTGTGTGTGTGTGTGTGTGTGTGTGTGTGTGTGTGTGTGTGTGTGTGTGTGTGTGTGTGTGTGTGTGTGTGTGTGTGTGTGTGTGTGTGTGTGTGTGTGTGTGTTTTATCCTGCTTACTGCTCACACTGAAAGCTCCAGAAAAACATTAAGGGTTTCTGTCTTTATCTGCTTAAAGGTATGTAATGCTTAAAATAATTCTTCTTGATATGCATAAATAAAAATCACAATTTCATTTTTTTGTGTAACATAATCATATTATCATTCTTCTTTCATTCAGTATGAGGCAACTCAAAAAGAACACAGCTAGACGGAAAAGTAATAGGACTTAAAATGATTTAAGAAAATCAATACTTTTAGTGCTGTAATTTTATATACTGGCCTTCTATGAAAGAAACAGTCTGACAACTGATAGATAAATTTTTGTGCTCTGAAATGTAATACATAAGAAAATCAACATTTAATCATTTTTCAAACTGAATAAACACGTATGTGCAGGGAGGAATAATTAAGTGGTGATCAATAAGCAGCAGATGTTTTGTTTTTATGTAAGGCTGTTCGATAAATTTAATAAGAAAGTCAGACAGCAAGCCTTAGGTTCTTCTAGTCTTGCTGCCTGTAAATTCAGCAGATTTGTGTTCTTGGAGAGAGTCTGGGATTTCTTAATCAGAATGCCAGCAGTCTTAATATTAGTGTAGCCATAAGCTTCTCTTATTGACCGAAGAATACGACTCAGTCCTCTGTTGCAACTTTTGACCTCAGCTAGAAATATTATTTGTACAGCTTCATAAAAGTAATTGTGTATTCTGTGTTTGCTGCTTTAAGCTCTAAATAGAAATAATATTAGTACAGCACTGCAGAAGAAATTTTACAGAACACCTTGAGTGGGCCAGTCTACACAAACAGCAAATTATGCTGTCTCATCCGTTAAATGCTATTTTCTTTCCACTGCTTAAAGTGGGCAGCTTTAGTATTTCAAATATGTGAAAAGTATACTTGTATGTTGGCACTACAGAATGCAAAGAAGCAGGCATCAGAAGTCTGAAAACAGCTGTTGTTTAGATATACAGTGTCTCTCAGCTTTCATCCTATGTGGACAAAAAATAATAATTTAATCTTAAGCAAAATTTTACTTGATAATTAACATGATAGAAATGTTACACTTCCACACAGACTTCATAATAACACTTACGGATGTTTTTGTAGACACTGTACAGAATACTAACAGAAGTCTACAAAAATGATGATCCTTATTGCTTCTCTACAATACTTATTCTTGGAATTTAGTTTTATTAAAAATTGTAAAACGGTGCAGTCAGATCCGATTATTTATACTCTTTTCCTCTGTGACAATAACTATGAAATGAAATTTGTGCACTTCTGATATCACATTACTTGAAACACTATCCCCGGGATTCAATAAACTCCGTGCAGGAATAGTGCTATTCCTGCACGGAGTGAACCCTGTCCATTTAGCATTAGCATTAACGGCAGCGCGCTTAGCATATTCATAAAGGCACGGTACTACTAAGGGTAAATGGACATGAACAGTACTGAGTGCAGGGGGCATGTTTAAGTAGTGTATGCACATATAACATGCCCCCAGCACTTTCTAAAAGCATCTCAGTGTCCACAGACACTGAAATGAAATATAAAATGAGTATTTCAGCGTCCGCAGACACTGAAATAGCTAGGGGAGCAATAAACAATGCCAGGGTTTGTGACAGGTTTTGTCACACACACCCTGCATTGTAAAAGTGCTGTACTGCCATAGCCGTCAACTGTATATGTTTCTGCAGAATGCCCAGATGCCTGTCTCACATACTTCCCGCCCCCCTAGAGCAAGAAAGTTGTACAAACAATAAATAGTGGTAGGAAGAAAGGCATACAAATAGGGACACTGTCTAAATATTGCTCTAACAAACCCAGAAAGCTGATAGATTAAAATGCATACATTAGCACGGACCTTCTGAAGGGTATGAAGACTGAAAAACAAATGTCTGCCATCTGAAAGTGATGTACGGCTAAAGCCCTCAACTGTACAGGTTTCAGCAGAATGCCCAGATACCTGCCTCACATACTTAGGTTCATAGGTTCATACTAGGCTATCTGCCCTAGGGCATTTATAAGCCTAGCCAGAGTATGTTTGGCTTTCGCCACCCATTTTAAATTAATTTTGCTATGCCCTTTTTCGAGGTTAGTATACTGTGCCTCTGTCTAACAGTGACACAGAAGTGATACCCGGGGTAAACCTACGATCTCCCATCCACTCATCAAGATTCCTCTTGAAGAGAGTCAATGAGGGACTCTGCCTAACCTGGACTGGGATTTTATTCCAGAGTGAAGGGAGCCTCTGGGTTATGAATCTGTCCCTCCAGCATGTCCTATTTATTTCAGTGCTGAGGTTCAAGTCTCTCGAGCGTGTAGCTTGATGGGATTTGGATTTTTTGAGGTGCAGCATGTCCCTTAATTCCAGGTTGGACATGGCTTTATACGTCAGGCACAGGTCGCCTCTGAGCAGGCGGTATGCCACTGAGTAGAGCTGGAGTTTCTTTAACCGGGCAGCATATGGCATCTGTTTGAGCCCTTTGATCCTCTTGGTGAGGTACTTTTGGGGTCTTTCCAGTTGCTGCAGGTGTTTGGTAAGGTACATCCCAAAAGGGGCATTGTACTCAATCATGGGCCTGATGAGGGATGAGTAAAGAGGCACGATGACCTCCCCTAATCTAGATGTGAATCCCTTCATGATTAGGTGGGCTATATAAAATGTTTTTCTAACCACTTTGGCCACGTGGTTGTCAAATGAGAGATTGCTATCAACTTGGGTCCCCAGGTCCCTAATTACTTCTTCTGTACTTAATGGATTACCACCTATGTGGTAATTTGTGGGCACTTTGTTTTTGCCAAAGGGGATGACTATACACTTTTTGGCGTTTAGCTTGAGGCCATAGCTCTGGCACCAGTTGTCTGTTTCTATGAGGCCCTTTTGGAGGCTGCTTGTGTCAGCTGGAGAGTCGATTATGGTGCCCAGTTTGCAGTCATCTGCGAACTTGGTCAGCCACAGTCCTTCTGTGTTGGCCTGTACCTCCGAGAAATATATACCGAACAAGAGAGGTCCCAGGACTGAGCCTTGTGGGATGCCACTTGTAACTGGTTTGGAGTCTCTCAATCTTCTAGAGCAAGAGAGCTGTTCAAAGCCATAAGTAATGGGGGACACAGGCACACAAATAGGGAAGCATTTGAAATATTGCACTGACAAACCCAGAAAGCTGATAGATTAAAAGGTATACATTAGCATGGACCTCTTGAAGACTATGAAGACTGAAACACAAATAAAAAACAAAAAATCACCCAGGCTGCTGCACGATCCTTCCTTTATTAAAAATACTCCAAATATTAAGCGCTTTCATCTCTCCTAGGGGAGACTTCATCAGAAGTTATAATCAGTAAGACAGACTCAATTTAAATGCTGTAAAAAGATATTTCATTGGCTGTTCCTTGATGGACTAATACCAATGCATTTAAAAATATACACCACTGAAATAACCAATTAAATAAATGCATATTTTTACAAAGATTTTTTAAACCAAGGAAAATAATATGCGTCAAAAAAGAATAGTGTAAATATATATATATATCTACATGGGTCTACTTCATATGATCGAAAGACCATTTGATCGAAACCCATTTGATCGAAAGTTCATTTGATTGAAAACCAGTATTCAAGGCATAAAATTGGGATTTGTCCCCCTCACCAATGTCGTGCGACTCTGGAGTTGGTATATATAGTTAGGGTGTGTGGGGGGTACAGCCCCCCACATGGGGGGTGTGGGGGGCAATGCCCCCCACCCAGTTTCCTTTAAAAGAAGAAATTAAACAAAAGGTAAAGATTTTAAAAGAAAATAGGTGGGGCTTTGCCCCCCACACCCCAATGTGGGGGGCTGCACCCCCCACACCCACCCTAACTATATATACCAACTCTGGGGTCGCATGACATTGGGGAGGGAACAAATCCCAGTTTTATGCCTTGAATACTGGTTTTCGATCAAATGAACTTTCAATCAAATGGGTTTCGATCAAATGGTCTTTCGATCATATGAAGTAGACCCATATACACTCACACACACACACACACACACACACATATATATATATATATATATATATATATATTTAAATGCAAAAATTACAAAGAACAGAATTGGAAATGTGTGTTATAATTTTCCTGCCCTTTCTATTAATACAGGTTTTAAAGAAACACTGTTGTTGAGGCCTGGTGAAAACTTAGCTGCTAGCCTTAGCTAGAATCTGGTGCTTCCAGTAATACAGGTACTGTGCTGAAATATCGTTCTTTGCAACAAACCACCTTTGCTAGGGGAAACGATGCCATTTCTTCAAACATCATGCTGCTGGGTAACTCTTCAAACAGTTTTAGAACTGCTGGTAATGTTAACAAGGCAGACTTTGACTCTTTAAAACAGAAAGCTTATTGTTTTGGACAATCTGATACAGGGACAGCAGGGGACAGTATGCATGACAAGTCGAACGATTGTGGTTCTTTAAAGGACATGATTTTTACTTCTGAAAAGCGATTATTCAAATTTAAGACTGCACAGATGGAAATTGCATATTTATGAGTGTATACATTTAAAAATAATACCTCAGGTGTTAAGAACTTATAAATTTCCTTTTGGTCTTCACTATGACCACGATGTTACCAATGATTTCATTAATATGTTTAATAAATGGGGTTTAGAATTATTGGAAAAAAGCGTATTTTATAACAAGCAAATGAGTGAAAGGCTAAGTAAGGAACTTGACAATTTGAATAACAGAATATTTACTGATTTGCTTTTTCCACAGTTTGAAGGATTATATGATAAAATTATTTTTAGAGTTGAAAGGCGGTGTAACTCCTTCATTTTAAAGAAGGAAAGGAAATTAGATAGAGATATACAACATTATCAGACTAACACAGTATACCCCATTAACCATTTGGAAGGAGACACACACACTATTTATGAGACACAAAGAGACCATTATGGTAATGGGACTGATGTTCTGAGTGGGGATGGGGTTTATGAAGATAAAAGTGAGGTTGAGTTTTCCCAAGAGTATTTTCCCACTCTTAGATGCTCAGAAAGACTAGCGAACAGGAATGGAGAGAGGAATTATGCAACCTCGAATTATATAAGGGAAGAGCAGAGAGGCTTTCAACACAGGGTGAGGGGGAGAGGGAGATACTGAATATAGCATCTCCCTCCCATTCCCAGAATATTACAACGGGTATTGTACATGAACATCCAGGCTTCAAAATATATTACTACACAGATTATCATATTACACCTGAGTTTTTCTCCTTATTTTCAAAAGGTTTTAAATATGTTCCTACCAAGATTCCTGATCTAGCAGACAGCGTTATAGACCTGCACATGTACACCAGGAAATTAAATATGGACATATTTTCTCAATCTGTGGAAGGAAATTACCCTAATATGGTATGCAATTCAAATATATTGATAAAGAATAGTACTTTTAATCCCCCATTGCATCCTTTGTTGGATGTGCTCCAAAAATCTGTAATGGAAGATATGTAGAATTTATGGGCACAAAAAAAGAGTTTTTGTAGGAATTTAAACAAAGATGAATATGCTCTTATGTGCAAGTTAAGAGAGGATACAAATTTACACATAATGACTCCTGTGCTGTATGACACTATGGAATATTCCAACACTGTACAAGGGATTCTTTTCAATGAGCATAATTATGTGCAGGTCTCAAGAAATCGAATTAACATAGCATATCAACGTATAGATTCCTGTTTGGAAGAATACTTACTAGATCAGGTTATTAATTTTGATACACATCATTTTTTATTTAATAAACATCCCAAAGTCCCCATTATATTTGGTATCCCCAAGATACATAAAAACATAGTGCAACCACCATTCAGGCCTATCGTGGCAGTGGGAGGATCCACAACCCAAGGTATGGCTATATATATTGACAGAACAATTAAACCTGTGATGGAAAGGACCGCACACGTTGTTAAAGATTCTTGAGATTTTTTGGGATTATTAAAACAGAACATTTGGTCACAAGATTTAATATTTCTTACAAAAGGTGTAAAGGATCTTTTCTTCTATATTCCTAAGGAGGAAGGACTGACCTTGTTTGAGGAGACTCTTCAAACATATTCTGATTTTCCACACGAACAAATTTGCACTATAAGTGAACTTATGGCACTAGTATTGGAAAACAATTTTATTTATTTTGAAGGCCAATACTTCCAACAACTTAAAGGTGTGGCCATGAGTGCAGCTTGCACACCAACTTATGCCAATGTAGTGCTATTGGGGTGGGAATCTCAACACATATTTCAAAGTGATACCAACGGTATATCAAACTGTTTATTTGGTCACAAGATTTATATGATAAAATTATTTTTAGAGTTGAAAGGCGGTGTAACTCATTCATTATGGCAAGGTAGTGACAGATTAATACCTTCATTTATTGAATACCTTAATAATGCTACCAGTTATTTAGAATTTACTTATGAATTTGATAAAAATAGTATTCATTAGTTGGACATTACCATCTCCCATTCAGACAGTGGGTTTTGATCCAATATTTACAAGAAAAGCACTTTTTGTAATGCTTACCTTCATTTCTCTTGTTGCCACCTCATTTCACAAAAGTAAAGCCTTATAAAAGGACAGGCTATAAGGATTACTCAAATGGCTTCCTCTTATAGTGATGTAGAAAAATAATTTAGAAAATTAACCAATATGTTTGTGGAAGGGAATATCCTATTAATTTAGAGGAAGACATTTTGGAAGGGGTATTAAAAGAATGGGCCAAGAGATATCAACCCTTATTAGGTAATAACTTACAAGATCATGTTACAGGCAATGCTGCTGTTTATAACAACAATTTTGAAAACACTTGTATTGTTCAGTATAGCCCCATTTCAAAGGACCTGAAGGATATTATATCTAGAAATTGGAATATTTTTAGAATCAATGGTGAGGTAAATCAGGCTTTCGGTAGTAAGCCCACCTTCTTTAACAAAGTAGGTAGAAATAATACATCTTTAATGGAGAATAAAACTGAGGGTAAAAAATTCTCTGGTGAGGGAGTCAAGCCATGTGGTATATGTTCACAATGTTTCTACATTAATAAAAACAAGGATATTATATTGGGTAACAGTATGATAAGTTCAATAAGATTTATAAAAGGTAACTGTTACACTGAGAGAGTTGTTTATCTTGCTTCCAGTGGCACATGTGGAGGATTTTATGTGGGCAAGACAGAGTGTGCTCTAAGGAGTAGAATCTATGAAAATAATGACATAAAAAATAAAAAAGAAACTATTGCCTTATATAGGCATTCTAAAGTATGTCCAGGTTTTGCCCATTTTTTTATTTGGGATCCTAGAAGTTATAACAATTGAGCCTAGAGGTGGTGACTGGAAGAATGTACTCAATAGGAGAGAATTGGATTGGCAGCTAAGGCTAGCAGCTAAGTTTCCACTAGGCCTCAACGACAGTGTTTCTTTAAAACTTGTATTAATAGAAAGGGCAGGAAAATTATAACACACATTTCCCAGTTCTGTTCTTGGCAATTTTTATACACACACACACATACACACACACACACACACACACACACACACACACACACACACACATATATATATATATATATATATATATATGTATATATTTACTCTATTGTTATTCCTTTATATTTTCCTTTTTGACGTATATTATTTTTCTTGGTTTAACAAATCTGTGTAAAAATATGCTTTTATTTAAATGGTTATTTCAGTGGTGTATATTTTTAAATGCATTGGTATTAGTCAATCAAGGAACAGCCAATGAAATGTCTTTTTACATTATTTAAATTGACTTTGTCTTACTGATTATACATTTTGATGAAGTCTCTCCTAGGAGAGATGAAAGTGCTCAATGTTTGGAGTATTTTTAATAAAAGAAGGATCGTGCAGCAGCCTGGGTGCTTTTTTGATTTTTATTTGTTGTTTTGTTGCTTTATACACCTTTCATGGTAACTGAAACACAAATGACTGCCATCTGATGCCTGCTTCACATACCTGCTAACCTCCTAGTGTAACAAAGCTGTACAAGGCCATAAATAATTTAAAATATTTTTTTCAATATTAAGGTATGTTTAAGTTTAGTTAAGGGGAGTGTGCGCATTATGGCCCTCTGCCCAGCATTGCCTAAATACCCCAGAGGAGATAAATAAAAATATACAGCTAATGACTTAATACAGGGATAGCATAATGGTTAGAGTCTTGGCTTTGTATGCAGGCATTCACAGTTTGAATACCAACACAGGCATTTTATTTTTACATCAGAAAGCAGTGTTAAAATATTTTTTTTTTTTAAATGATGTAGTCATTGATATTTGTCAACCAGGGTAGTGTAGCTGGTCTAAAATGGAAGTGTGAGTGCATATAACATGTGAAACCACCCCATCTATACACAGGTGTCCCATACAGTATAGTCACACTCTTTGGTAATGTAATGAAAGCACAGAGAAGGATGTCATGTAAAGTAAATAATATACACTTACTAAATTAAGTCATTATTCTGGTATTTTTAAAAATTAAAAGTGAACAATGGCTAGCAGTGTTCAGCTATGCTTAGCTGGTTTAAGCATTGCTTAGACGTGAATGTTAAGCAGCAGTCAGCTCAGCTAAGTGGATTGGCACACGGTTAAGCAGTGCTCAACAATTTTCCCTTTAAGCATTGCTAAAATTGGCTTACTGGGTTTGTGCACTGCTAAGCTGTGCTCAACATTTTCAAAACTGACCAATGATGGCAAAGGGCAGGAATATGGCCTTATTTAAACCACACAGGTGGGAACACAGCCAGTATCTGTTATAGTTCAGCCTGTGTAGGAACCATCGTTGGCGTAGGTGAGGGTTCATGCTTTAGGATGCAGCACTGGAGCATCCCGGAGTCCAGGGTCATGGCTGGACTCCTCATAAGTAACCATGATGAGAGACTGCTTCAGGGCCAGTACCAGGGCTCACAGTATAAAGCAGTGGCCTGGGACTGTCTCACCCATGATCTCACCAATGCTACTGGCATCCCCTGAACTGGTGAGCAGGTCCAGCACCACTATGCTGACCTAAAGCAGAGGAAGGGGGAGGTCTTGGACCAGTGGATCCAAGATGCCAGGGACAACCATGCTCAAGCAGTTTGTAAGTATCATAGATATAGGTGTACCAAATTCTAGCCTGAGGATGTGATAGACAGATATGCATAATGTTTGTTTTTCTCCCCTACACCTACAGCAGAGAGGGCTAGTAACATTGAAGCCCATGCCAACAGACTGATGAGGCTGTACCAACAGGCTGGTGAGTAAAAATCTATTTTGCAGCATATTGTGAAAATAACTAAGAAGCAGTACATTGTTTACTACTAGTAGTTATACTGTTACTGTGTTAACTGAATAAATAAAGTTTGTCCAACTAATATTGATCTGTAATAAACATCTATAACATAAACTGTTGTGTTTACTCTGGTATGTTGTAGACCTAGAATGGAGCTGTAAAACAAGATATAAATTAAATGTGAAATATATACTGCACTAAGCTCTGAACCCTGAATAGTAAGGTATAATGTATCAAAGTGTATTCCATGCAGCATTACCTTGTGTTAACATTTGCTTTCCCAATTGTAGTAATTCAAAGGATTAACATGCAGTACACTGTCTGCCATGCATGCATCACAGGATTACATTATGTTAATTCCAATGCCCTGGACAAACTCATTCTCACCCCTACCAGAGATAGAAACATACTCGATCTGGTCATTACAAACATGGGGGACCACTGCTCTACACCAGTAATCAACTCCTCCCTAGTAAGATCTGACCACAAGTTAATCACAGTCAATATCCAAATCCCACCTTCACCCCACATAAAGGAAACCACAGTGCAGAATTTCTCCAAAGCCAATTTTGAGCTTCTAAAGACAGAAGTGTCAAACTTAATGTCATCCATGCAAACTGAGAATGGATGTATGGCTGTTGAATCATACACCAAGGCACTGTATGAACATTTACACAAGTGCCTGGATCAGGCCATACCAAACAGAACCAAGCGCCTGTCCTCCAAAAAAAGGAAGCCGCTATGGTGGTCCCCTGCCTTTAACCAACTCTACAACAGAAGGAAAAAACTGTTGCAGAAAAGGGTAAAATCCCAAGTCTGGAAAAATTCCCTTGTAAGTCTCAACAAAAAACTGATATCCCATATTAAGTCCTGCAAAGCTCATTATGAAAACAAAATTGCTACAAATACTAAAGATAACCACAAGGTATTCTTTAACTATGTCAAGAATATGCATAACAATATACAGATGTGCTCTGAGCTATTGCACAACGGCACCACTTATACTGAACCAACAGATATTGCCAATATCTTGGCCGACAGGTAGAGTGCAAACTTTACCCCTCCTTCACCCCCTAAAGGGCCCATCCCAATACCCGTGGAATGCCAATTCCCTAATATCATGGCTGCACTGGTAGAAGCTGCACTGTCTGAAGCCAAAAATACAACTTCCATGGGACCTGATAATATACCTGGCTGCATTCTATATGAATTACAAAGGGAACTGGCACCACACCTGACTGCCTTGTTCAAACACAGCCTCACTTCAGGCTTTGTTCCTACTGAATAGCGCACCACCATAGTCATTCCACTCCACAAACTGGGAGTGACTACTGACCCTGGGAACTACTGCCCCATCAGACTGATGAGCCTGATCTGTAAGGCCATAGAGCACATCATTATGGACCTTATAAATAGGGATATAGGGAACCTTCAAACCTTGGACCCCTCACAGTTTAGGTTTGTGAAGGGCAGATCATGTCTGCTCAACCTGACAGATTTCTTTGAATCTGACACCAGAGCGGGCGATGAAGGCAAGGTAGTCCATACAGCCTTCCTCACTCTAGCCAAGGCTTTTGACACCAACCCCCACTCAGGGATCATTGATAGACTCACTAACTTAGGCATTAACCCCTACATCTTAAGATGGGTTGGCAACTGGCTCATGGACAGAGCCCACACCGTGAAAGTAGCGGACTCCAAATCTAACTACTGGGCAGTTACAAGTGGAATCCCACAGGGATCTGTTCTGGGTCCTCTCCTTTTTGGTATCTACTTCTCTGAAGTTCAGGCCAACACCAAGGGACTCTGGTTAACCAGATTCATGGATGACTGCAAACTGGGAGCTATTATTGATTCTCAAGCTGATGTAGACATCCTACAAAAAGGCCTCACAGAGACGAATGACTGGTGCCAGAACCGCAGGCTTAAGCTCAATGCTAAAAAGTGCATCATCATCCCTTTTGGGAAAAACATTGTGCCCACGAACTATCACATTGATGGTAGCTCACTCAACGCCCAAGGTGTGATAAGAGATCTAGGGACACAGGTTGATAGCAACCTCTCCTTTAACAACCATGTTGTCAATGTCATTAGAAAGTCCTTCTATGTGGCACACCTCGTTACAAAAGGTTTCTCATCCAGGAAGAAAGAAGTCATAATCCCTCTCTATTCATCCCTCATTAGACCCATTATAGAGTACAATGCCCCAATTGGCATGTACCTCACTAGACACCTACAGCAATTGGAGAGGCCACAAAAACTCCTCACAAAGAGGATCCTAGGACTCAAACACATGCCCTATACAGTCAGTCTAAAAAAACTCCATCTTTATTCCATCTCATACCGCCTACTTAGACGCAATCTCTGCTTGGCATACAAAGCCATGTCTGACCCAGTGTTGCTAGACATGCTTCATCTGAAAAAGGCTCAATCACTCCGCACCACTCACTCCAAAGACCTCAACCTCATCACCACAATAAACAGTACCTGCTGGAGGGACAGGTTCCTAACCCAGAGACTTCCCCTACTCTGGAATAAACTCCCCATTCATGTCAAGCAGATCACTTCTTGACAAGTGGATGGGTAGCAGGAAATTCACCCCGGGGATCACTGCAACAGCATTGCTAGATAGGGGCACAAGGAACTAATATCTGGTAACAGGATGACTGGGAATATTTTTGGGCTAGGCTTGTATTGGCTCCAGGGCCATTAGCCTAGTAGTCACCTATGAACAGGTTCAGACTGTCAGACTGAGAGACTATTAGGTAGAAAACAGTGAAACAAGAAATAGCAGTTCCCCAGTAGCTCAGTGTGATGAGAAATAGCTTAGTTGTTATTTTGCACACCCAGGCATGGTTCAAATCCAGGGAGTAGTACTAAGATCTGCATATCTATACACAAGGAATCAGGAATAAATGCAAAAACAGTCAGGTAGTGTTAACAGATATTTTCCCACAGGTTTATAAGTAAGGAAATATTGGTAGTAGCTGTATGAAGGGTATACTAATAAACTGTGTACAACTGTTCAACTGTCTCAGCATATGCCTGCAAATAACAGCAGGATAGGCACATGCAACATGCACTCTTCCTGATACATGTCTCTCAAGTGTCATGCTGTCACAGCTAGTGGCACTGCTGCCAATAACCTTGGTCACAGATAAGAAACCAGTTGAAGTATGCCAGTCGCACACTCACATAACAGCAGTTCAGGGTACCCCTTCTGTGCCAGATATGTAACCCTGACATGCACGAGTCCCTCTAGTCATGTACCCAGAGTTGTCACAGTTTGCCATATACCATTCCAGGCTGACAGTTTAATAGGTATGTTTGTGCTACAGAAGCTATGGGCCATAAGTAGATGTAAAGTGAGGGCAGACCCTTAGTTGTTGAATGCCTAAACGTTGACACCTAAACGTTGACAACTTAAAAATGCAAATGGCATTTTCCACACAGGGAAAGAATGCCATTGGCAAAAATAAAAAAAAAATTTAAACAGAAATCAAGTGGGGGGTTTCTTCCCCCACACCTCCCGATGTGGAAGGTTGTGCCACAACCCCCTAACTAAATAAACCAACTCTGAGATCATGCTACATTGTACACAAGGCAAAATCCTCATAACGGCCAAATAACTTGTTTCCCTGTGTGGAAACTGCCGTTCGCAATTTTAAGTTGTCAACATTTAGGTGTCGACGTTTAGGCATTCGACAACTTAATCAGGCGACAATTTAGTATAGACCCTATTGAGCAGTACTGTTGTGGAAAACTGAAGCCTAAACAGTTGTTAATGGACTTTTTGTCTCTCCCCCCATCTCTTATCTGGATCAATACTATAATTCATATACTACGGGTATGTCATTCTCCAAACCTAATGTTGGGACTTGTGTTCTATTATTGTTCATATATTTGATTGGTTGCATGTTAACATACCTTGTTCAAATACCATTGTTGGTGGCCTGTTGCTGTCAATGTTACTGGCATGCTGTTGCAATGCATACTGTTGTTCTATTTATGCATGTGTTCTGTTTGCTATGCAACTATTTTAAATCTGTTTTATGGGGTTAATTGGAACACCCACGCATGCTGTTATAACTAATTTTGAAATGTGTTGTTCATGACTAACCAACATATTTTGTAAAACCTCAATGCCATAGCACATTTGAGAAGGCAGATCCAGGTGGATCCGTCTGTACCAGCTCATCTGGCCATGGCACCAGGCCCCAACATGTCTGGGACTCAACCTGGGACTTCCTCACCATTGGTCCTGCACCACCTTCAGGTGGAACCGTCTCAGGGGATGGGGCCTTTCCCTTCCCCCAGGAGTGGCCACTGACAGGAGCCTGTCACCTGCAGTCATTTCCAGGGTATGGTGTGCAGAGTCATCCGAACAGAGTTGGATGACTGGCTGTGCCAGATGGAGGACTGCCTGGCACACCTAGAGTGGCAGGTTGCCCCTCCTGTCCAGCCCCAGCACAGACACCTTCAGGGCCATTAAAATGCAGTGCTGACTGCCCATAGGTGGGGACCTCAGTCCCACTGCATCCATTGGGGGCTCATGGGCTTTGGATTCCAAACCACCCTCCCCGTCAAAGGTGTTTACCCCCCCTCATATGTCATATACCTCCCGTGTCTGCTGTCTTGTCTGTCTGCAAATGCAACCTATCCTACCCAACCTACCTCCCCAAACATACCTACAGCCCTTCCCCAACATCCCACTCTCACCTTAAAAAAAAAAAAAAAGAGCATCTGTCCTGCAAAAAAAAAAAACATTGCCCCATACATAGCTCTACATTTCACCCCCATGTACAGTGAAACTAATCAATCTACCCACAGATTATTCTACAAATGTCTGTCACCAACACCCCTCCCTGTGGGGTGTGGGGCTGTAAATTCCAAATTCTACACATTATTTACAGCTGTTGCTGCAGAAAAAATGTAGAGCTATGGTCCTTTCCTACACCCTTCCTGCACATCCCTAGCTGCTTTCCTAATGTTTTACCCCCTGCTTGCCCCCGTTCCACCACTTTCTTATCACCCTTTTTTCTTATCTTTAATGAAAATTAGCGCAGGTGTAAGCAGGAGTAAATGCGGCTAAGTGAAGCTAAGAGGGCTTAACCATCAGTTAGCATCACTTAGCTTTACGCAAAGCCAAACAAACCCACTTACAACTGCTTAAAAGTGCATTAATCACTCTGGCTCCATCAGTCCTTGTTCTACCTAGCAACAAAATCACCACTGCTGCCAAGTCTCAAACCCAGGATGCTATGCACTATAATCACAACAAGGTACCACTACATCACCTGAGCTATGGGAATCTATAATGCTTTTACAAACATATCATGCATTTTGGTCATTTAACATCAATGAAAAAAAGTCATAATTTCTAAGTCTGGAATCCAGAACCCGGTGCATTACAATTACTGCAACACTAAAGAAATAAAGTGGTCGCAAAACGTACGGCTCTAAAATCATAAACTATTTATTATTAAAACAAAGTAACAAGGTAAGCTCTTTACCCCCTTTGGCCCTCTTCAAAAGGAACCTTGATGATTAGATGGGAGATAGAAAATTCACCCCAGGGATCATGTCAGTCACCCTGCTAGGCAGGGGTCCAGAGAAGTAAATACTGTGGGAAGAAATAGTCAGGGAATTGTTATGGCTAGGCTTGTATAGGCCCTAGGGCCAATAGCCTAGTACGAACCTATGAACCTATGAACATTCCTGGTTTGGAATGAAAGTACGATATGTTTATTTAGGCTGGTGAGAGAAAGAATGCCTAATATTATGAAATCACATTGCCTGTTGAAATATATGTTCATACAGTTTGCTGTAATCTTAAAAATATATTCTTTCCCTGTAGTGGGATGTATAAATTTATTAGTATTCTGTATATAGTTACATTAACTGTATATACCTACACCTACTTGGGTAGGACAGGAAGTGTGGTTCAGCATTGACATAGAAGTAAGGTCTATGAATATATTCAGGATTTTCGGACCTGGGCTTATTCACAATGAACGTTCCTGGTTTGGAATGAAAGTACGATATGTTTATTAGAATAAGGCTGGTGAGAGAAAGAATGTCTAATATTATGAAATTAAATGCCTGTTGAAATATATATTCATTTCACCTAACATATTCAAAATTTTTATTATGTAATTCTGCATATATAGGAAGTAACATGTTTGTATGCATCAGGATATTGTATGCAGAATACGGATATATGTATATACGTACGAGGAAGTACTATGTTTTATAAAATATAGTTTTAAATTGTGTACGAATAGGTAAATGTTTTATTATATGTTTGGATGTATATGTTCAATATTAGAATTTGCCAGATGAGGACATGCAGGATGATTATAGCGATCAATGGACTCATGGAAACTCAATTATAACTGAAGTTTTTATTATTACTATGCATTTAAATGCTGCAGAAGGTGGATATTAATATACATAGTGTACATGTCTATGGGAAATGAAATATTAGAGTTATGGTCATGTTTTTTTTGGTGTTGTTTTTTTTGTGGTGTTACTTTTACTTTGGCCTTGCAGTTGCCATCCGAACGAGGAGTTTTGTTTTTAGCATGTATATAATAAGCAATGTAAAAGTAGATCACGAAAGTACTGTATCTTTAAAAAATCTTGGTCTAGAAGCTCAATGGCGTATGAGGTGCTAAGGAGCATGCCTTAGTAATGAGAGCTGCAGGCAGAAGTTACAAGCAGCATGTGAATTGAATTTATGTAAAGTAAGTGAAATTATATTTAAATGACTTTGTGAATGTTTTATACATTTAATGGTCTGAAGAAGCCGCTGGGAAGGTGGTGAAAGCACTTAACTTGTTACTTTGTTTTAATAATAAATAGTTTATGATTTTAGAGCCATACATTTTGCGACCACTTTATTTCTTCAGTATTGTTTTTTTACTTATGTTTTGCGGTCATGAATTTGTCTGCATAGTATTTTGCTGCATTCTGTTAATCACTGCAACATACCTCTACACCATCTGAGCTGTAGGTGTTTGCAATATTTTAACAAACATATCGTGCATGACAGTCATTTAACATAAGGGAAAATTATATATCTGTAATACTCTTATGTATGTGTATATGTATATATAGAAACCAATATATATATATATATATATATATATATATATATATATATATATATATATATATATATATATATATATAAATAACCAAATGTCTAACAGGAGTTAGGTGTCTTACCCTGAAACCCATGTCAATGCAAGCGTACCTTGTCCTGTAGGATGCCGACATTTGTGCATTCACTGACACCTGCTTTGTAGCTGGGGAGAGCACACCAACCTTGCCAGGTCACTCATCACATCATATGTTTAGACCCCAGATGGAGGCCTGCAAAGCCACAGAAGGTGGAGTGATGAATCTTAGCATACACATACACACCTCCAGGCTGGCCAAACAGTATGACACATGGGACACATCCCGAGTGTAGTTAACATTTGACAAAACAACTACTCAAATCATAGCTAGCTACAAGCCTCTAACCATGAATATGGTCACCCACCGCACCTACTGGGACCTGCTGAAATCTGTCAGGATTGAATCATCTACCCTGCTCCTGGGTGACTTCAAATACCCAACTATAGTGTGCATGACCTATGCCAGCTGAACATGAACGCACATAGATTCCTTGGCTTTGTCAATGGCAATACAGTGGATCAGCCAGTCAACACTCCCATGACAGGTGGAATATCCTGTACCTGGTCCTAACCAACATGAGTAGCCACTGTTGTACTCCTACAGTGCCATCCTCCTTGGTAATATCTGACCACATAGCCATCACTGTTCAGGTGACCATCTCCCCTGTCCACTCCCCCTCTTTACAGTGTCAAACAGAATTAACTGTACACAAATGACTATAAATCTCCTTAGAGCAGGTAGAAGTAGCTGTACAGCCAACATCCCATTTGTTGGAAATAGCAGCAGTGTCCAGGCCCACACCACAATACTATGTGGGCACCTACATAGCTGTATGGACTTAACAATACCTGACAGGACAGCATAATTTCCCTCATGCTATGGTAAACGGCCATGGTGGACAGCAGTAATACACAAACACCATAATAGATGGAAATAATTGCTGAACGGGCCAAGAAGGAACAGGTGACTCATTAGAAGAAATGTAACCTTGGTCTGCACAAGAAAATAAGATCACAGGTGATTTACCCTAAGGCTGTCTTTGAGTGCAAATTGGACACATCCACCAAGGCCAATCACTAGGCCTTCCACACGTGTCTGCAACTCCAGAGGCAACACACAAATTGGCTCTGTAGTGGTGGTCAATAACACCACATACCCATATGTTATAGATATAGGCAACCGGCTGCAGACAGGTAAAGTGTTAACATCCACCCCCTGTCCCCCCATTCGTACACATGTGTATGCACAGCACCTGCCCCCCTCCCCTCATCATCATGAAGCAGGTCCGTAATGCCCTCTCAAAGGCAACACACAGTAGTCTCCATAGGCCTGATACCATCTCTGGCTGCATCCTACATGAACACAGGCATGGGCTCTCAGATCCATTCCGCACTGCAGCCAACCACAGCCTGAGCACCAGTGCCATCCCATCTGCAGGGAGGACAGCTACTGTCATTCCTATACACAAAGGCAGAGCAATCAACCAACCCAGCCAATCATATGCACATCAGCCTAACTAGGCTGCTGCTCTGCAAGGGCATGGAAGGCAATATGAAGGACATTATGAACAGGGACATCAGCAACATCAAAATGCCTGAGCCCACACAGTATGGTATTGTCAAATGGAGATCAGGCCAGTTAAACCTGGTCAGCCTCTCTGAAGTGGTCAACAAACACAAGGATGAAGGGAAGATGGTGAACATTGCCTACCTTCACTTAGCCCAATTCTCTCACAATAATTCCAAGGCAGCCAGGATACATACACCTACACAGCTAGGCACCAACCTGTAGGTTACCAGATGGGTAGCTAACTGGCCCAATGATAGTACCCACTCAGTCAAGGTAGAGGAACCCACCTCTAGTAGTAGTTTCTTCCAAAACAGTGTACCCCAAGGATCAGTCTGGGGGCCTCTACTGTTTGAGATATATGTACCTGAGGTACAGGACAAAAACAGTGCTCTGTGGCTGACAAGGTGTACAGATGCTTGCAAGCTGGCCACTGTCTTACATTCCCCAGCTGATGTGAGCATCCCCCAAGAGGCACTCACCCAATTAATGACTAGTGCAAGAAACATTACTGCAAACTGAATGCCAGGAGAGGCATCATTCCCCATGCTGTGGCAGATGTCATCCACACTAAGTATGACAATAATAATGTACTGAGCATGCAATCAGGTGTGAGGCGACTTGTGCACCAAGACTGGTAGCAACCTGACAGTTTCCCACTGTGTGGGCACCATTGTATGGAAGGCCGTCTACATGGCCCACCTCACAAATATGGGTATATTATCCAGGAACCGGGAGGCCACAACACTGTACTTTACACTTATCAGACGCATTACCAAGTACAATGGCTCCTTTGGCATGTAATTTGCCAAGCAAATACAGTGGTTGCAGAGACCACAGAGGTTCCTGACCAGGCAATTCCAGGGTCTGCAACACCTACCCTATACAGGTAGGCTGAAAGCCCTGTCCCTGTACTCAGTCTCATACAGACTGATCATAGGTGATTTGTGTATGGCATACAAGGCCATGTCCAAACCAGCCTTAATGATATTTCTGCATATCTGTAAGACAAATTGCACTCACGCATCATGCACGCAAGGCCCTTACCTGTGTGTGACATCCATAGTACTTGTTGGCAGGATAGTGTGGTGTCTCTCACAATACACTGTCTATATTTTACAGACAGTGTATTGTGTGGTGTCCCACACAATACACTGTCTGCAAAATACACTCCCTCCCCATGTCTAGCAGATTACATGTATAGCCTCTGGAAGAGGAAGCTGGATGACTGCATGGGAAACTGATGAGACATCCCCAGGATCCTGAGTGTGTCCCAGATGGATAGGGGAAAGAGGTGCTAGCTTGGAAGGTGCATGGGTAAACGTGTGGGCCAGGCTTATGAGGGCATCAGGGCCAGTAGCCTGGTATCATCTTATGAGGCTAGGCACCTAGTACTGTACATGTGTCCCGTATGTATTGCAGACTGTTCTGCAATGTTGTGTGAAATGAATCCCTGTGATTTTGAACTGTGAATGTACTGCAGTGATAGTGTGTAGTCCTGTCCCCTCATCAGTTATTATCACATATCATTACACCTTGTCAGTGTATGTGGTCTGTATAGCAGTAAGTCAGCTCTTACAGTGTGTGCATATGCACTTGGTGACACTGTATAGATCACTCCAATAGCCTTGGTCTTGGCCACAATTACTATTTTGCTAATAGGCCCATCATACAGTAGGATTTGTCACCCTTTGTTGTGGGCCGGACAGTAGCAGTGATAGAGATGGATTGCAGCAGGCAGAACTACCATAAGGTATGCCATGAAGGGCCCATATGTGTCACAGCTGTGCCAGACAGTACCAGGAGTGTGCGTGTGTGTCTGTGTGTGTGTGTGTGTGTGTGTGTGTGTGTGTGTGTGTGTGTGTGTGTGTGTGTGTGTGTGTTATATATATATATATATATATATATATATATATATATATATATATATAGATAGATAGATATCTCAGCAAACATAATACTGCAGGGTATTACTTTACATATGTTGTGTTCCCCTCACAGGTGAACACAGGAGATGGTGTCCCTCCCCCTCACAACCTGATGTTAGTATCTTAGCGGACTACCATGATGATGGTGGTCATAGTGAAGCACAGGTGGGGTCGTCAGTGCCTGGACCCATGCCATTGTTTTGCATCCCACTCTCACCCACCATGTCCCCACACACAGTCAGTATGCCCACACATGCCCAGTCCCCAGCAGCCACGGATAGTGGACAAGGCAAGGGTGGTGGCATGGAAAGGATAGTGTGTTGATTATGGTGAGTGTGACTGTAGACACCAACCCTAGGTAGAGGACAGGTGAGGTCACACACAGGCAGATGGACAAGGGTGCTCAACAGAGGACTGCTCCCTATCAAGCCCCTGTCATAAGTGCCATGGCAGGTGTCACCAGATGCATGTTATGGTCCATCATGGAGGCACAGGTTCATACTGACTGCAGCACCAGACAGATGCTCAGGGTCATGCATGCAGCACTCCCTGCCATGCGTGGCAACCTCTATGGCAGTTGTGATGCCATACGTCATCCTGCCAATGTTGTGGATAGACAGTGGGTTAAGACATTGTCACAGCTCGACCGTGCACTGTCTTTGCTCAAGCATGTGGTTGGAGTAGGGCATTGGCCAGGTGGATGTAGGTCAATGACATGATCAGCTGTGAGCCCACATGGCTGTGCACATTCACAGTCCCATAGTGGCAGTACCAACTGCAGTACTGAAGGGATGGTGCTGTCCACACCACACTGGAGCAGGCCATATGCATGTTGTCCTGGCCAGTCCCATCAGGCACTCAGGTCCAGCAGGCAGCAGTCACCATCAGGGAGTAGTGCTGCATCTGTCCTTGGACCTGGCAATGCCAGTGATAATTCTGGCAGAACCAGTTACCACATTCCTGCCAGGAGACGGTGAACCATACATCTTGCCATGTATCGTCCACAACTGTCCAACATAGACCTATGTCAGGCATTCACATTGCTTTCAAGTGAGCAGAAGAACACTCACACATCTCTATCCCAGGCCAGTCACCACCAGACATACACAGCTCCTCTTAATGGCCCAGGTGAGCATCACCCCTCCAGACACACACACACATGATGTCAGCCATATGGCCCAGCATAGGCCTCTGGCAATCCAACACCACACCCTATGCATGTGATGATACATGTGCCACAACCCTGTTATCCATACCATCGATGCACAGACATGCTCATATGGGTCTGATGCACAGGGTGACTATGGTACAGTGTAGCAATGTCATGCTGTGTAAGGTGCTGTCTGCTGGCAGTAGGTATGGGCACACATTGGGTATATGTACCTTGTTAGCCATAATGCACTACTGCTATTAGTACTGCTGACTGACTGTAGTGTCACGTACTGTATTTTAGTTGTGTTCCAGGTGTCTGTGTGTCTGCAGGCTGTGGGCCTGCTGGCAGTAGCAATGTTGGGTAAGGTAGAGTGGTAACAAAGTCACCTTATCATAGCCAAGGTACAGCTGTACATGTAAATGTTTACCAGCTGTGTTTACATGCAACAGTGTGTGAGGGGCAATTGTGGCAGACAGTGTGATCTTGGATACATACCCTTGACACATCCACCTAGTCCGCATGCATGTCACCTGGGTGTTCCATAGGCCTGCAAGCTCACACATGCAGAGGAGGTTAGCTGAGTACTGGCAATAGGTCCCTCACCAGCTTAGCCCTTACATTCACTGCAACAGTTTCAGCTATCAGCACCTGTTGCCCCTGCCATTTCTGTCACATCCACTCAACCATCATCCAGTTGATAAGAGTTTGCCTGGTACTGTGTATGACAGGTTTGGGGTATGTATTCCTGGCACAGGTCATCCTGTGTTAGTCTAACCTGACAATCACCAGCATGTGTGTCTGCTATCTCATATGCATGTCTGGCCTCTCATGCTGGTAGTGCACACAGAGTCATAGTCCTGTACATGTTGCAGTTGATGAAGGGCTGGGCACAGCCCCTACCTGCACAGTTTTATGAATGATAGGGCTAGATACATAACACAGCACAGTGGTACTGTAGTCTGGCAGTGTCTGCCATGACTATTGAAGTGGGTGGCAATTGCAGGGACTGCTAGGATTGGCAATGGTGGGTTCACAGGCCCTTAACATGTTACAGCCATCACATGCATACACACACACACACGCACACACACGCACACACACGCACACACACGCACACACACGCACACACACACACACACACACACACACACACACACACACACACACACACACACACACACACACACACACACACACACATGCAAGCCACTGCACGGAGACATGCATTGTGACACACATGCACATGGAGGTGACACTTAGATGACCTACCCATCTATTAATGTACAATACAGAGTGATATGACCATTGCACCACAGTGGCTTGGTGTTAGAAACTGTGTAGCTGTGCTTGTACAGTGGATGACATCTTTATGGGCTGACACCAGTTTGCCAATGGGGGAGTTCACAGGTTGGAAGAGGCACACAACATGGTATATGCATCACATACATACACTGAAGACAGCCACAGGGACTGTGCATACAGAAACACATACACAGTTGCCAATAGACATATTAGTAACCCTACATATTCACTTGTATGTACTATAGTGCTGCGTACACATGCCATGCTCCACATACATTATATGCCTGATACATAACACACATCCTCTTACAATAGGTAATCTTGCAAATGCCTTCATGGATGGTGGGATAACCCACCAAACATAGCAATTGGTCTCATCTACTGGTCCTACATACATGCACATGTGATAGTGTGACATACTTTGTATCAGCATGATGTGTCAGTCAGGTACGATGTCTGATGCTGGCATGTGTGTCAGTACAGTAACTGCTACATGTTTGGCAATGATATCACAGGAATGCTCATTGTCAGGGGACAGAGACCACATATATGTTGCAAACATGTAGATATCCCATGTACATCTGTACAGATGACTGGTATCTGCTGTATAGTGTTACATGGTGCATGTGAGGCAGATGCCATTAACAGGGTTTTTAAAGTAATGTCATGAGTAGGGGGTCCACAGGTCTTAAAATGGTATAACCTACACACACAACAGCTACAGGGGATAAGCTTCACACACTACTATAGCTGTTGACATTGCAATTAGAACTCCTACCTATCTATTTTCACTATAGCATTATGCAGTTATTGCACATGCCACAGAGCTTACAGGGCCGACAAGTGTATACAGGTGCATCTAGGATGAATGACATCAGCAGGCCTTGTAAAGTAGGGCAATGGGATGTGTACTGGGTGGTACATGCCTCAAAATGGTATAACCCACACCCCCAGAGGATATGAGTCTTACACAAACACACACTGATGTGAGTCTCGCACACACAGTTGCCAGTATTGAGATAAGAACCCCTACCTATCTAGTTATGTATAGTACAGTGTTATTCAGTTATCACACATGTCACGGAGCTTATAGGACTTCACACTGTCACAAGGTATGTCTAAAGTGATTACATCAAGAGCCCTTGTAAAGTATGGGAAATGTACTGGGTGGGAAGGGCATCAAAATACATTAACCTACAAATATACACACTTACAAACACCTTCACACACACACGCACACACACACACACACACACACACACACACACACACACACACACACACACACACACACACACACACACTTACCACAACTGAGTGTAGAACTCCTGCTTATCTAGTTATCTGTACTATACTGTTACATAGTTATTACATGTGCCATGGAGCTTATACAGCTGAGTGCTGTCCAAAGGTACTTCTAAAGGCAATGAAATCAGCAGGACAGCTAAAGTAGGGCACTGGGAAGTCTTGTGGGTGGGAAAGTCCTCAAAATAATACATCCTACAAACATACAACCTTGTCAACTCTTGCACATACACTTATACACAAACATTTGCCTGACATGAGAGTAGAACCTCTGCCTATCTAATTATTTGCATTATAATGTTATGCAGTTTTTGCGCATGCTACAGAGCTTATAAGGTTGACAACTGCCCAAAGGTGCTTCTAAGGGGAATTACATCAGCAGGACTTCTAAAGTAGGGTACTGGGTGGGTAAGTCCTCAACATACTTCATCCTACAAACATATACACTTACAAACACTTTCACATACAAACAAACACATTTGCCATACCTGAGAGTAAAACTCCTGCTTATCTAGTTATTTGTGCTATAGTGTTACACAGTTATCACATGCACTACAGAGCTTACAGGGCTGACAACTGCTCAAAGGTGCTTCTAAGGGAATAACATTGGCAGGACTGTTAAGTAGAGTACTGGGTGGATAAGTCCTCAAAATACTTCATCCTACAAACATACACACTTACAAACACTTGAACATACATGCACACATTTGCTGGACCTGAGAGTAGGACCCTGTCTATCTAGTTATTTGTATTATAGTGCTATGCAGTTATTGCATGTGATACAGAACTTACAAGATCGACAACTGACCAAAGGTGCTTCTAAGGGGAATGACATCAGCAAGACTGGTAAAGTAGGACACTGGGAAGTGTTGTGGGTGGGAAGGTCCTTCAAAATACATCCTCCTATACACACTTACACACTTGTACACACACACACACACACACACACACACACACACACACACACACACACACACACACACACACACACACACAGACACACACACACACACACACACACGCACACGCACACACGCACAAACACATTTGCCAGAACTGGGAATGGAACCCCTGACTATTTAGTCATTTGTACTATACTGTTACATAGTTATTGCATGCACCATGGAGCTTATAGAGCTGGGACTGTGCAAAGGTACTTCTAAGGGAATGACATCAGCAGGACTGCTAAAGTGGGGTACAAACAAACAGGCACTCCCTCACTCTCACACACACCCACACTCTCATTTGCCATGACTGAGATTAGAAGCCCTACCTATCTAGTTATTTGTACTATAGTATTACACAGTTATTTCATGTGCTACAGAGCTTATAGGACTGATAGGTGTCCAGTGGTACGTCTAAGCTGAATGACAGCAGCAGATATTTTGTAAAAGGGCAATGGGAAGTGTACTGAGTGGGAATGTCTCCTAATAGACCTACACACACACACACACACACACACACACACACACACACACACACACACACACACACACACACACACACACACACACACAGAGGTGATGTGATATTATAACCCCCACCTCAGTTCTCTTACACAATGGGGCTCACCTTTTATGCTGACACTTGTGACTGGTTACAACTTGTATGCCAATGTCCACAGCAGGACATCACTCTATGCTATTCGGGGTATCCATGTGTATGTGATTCACTCTGTGTGTGTGTCCCTGTGTCTCTCTCTCTATCACTGTCTGTCTCTCACTTCCCCACATCCATGTGTGTGTATGCTTGACATATTGTTATCTTTTGCCCATGTATATGTCTGTGTATCAAATGCAACACATGCAGATATATCACATCTGGGCCACCTACAGCTAGCTGAGGGTAATCTTTTCTTATGGGTGTGTGCAGGGACATTTAAGGTGTACATAGCTGTCTGTCTGCACAGACATATATACACAATACAGTCATATAGTCTGATGTGGGTTTCAACATGGGCTGTGATTCTCTAAGTGTAGGAGCATGCCCAGTGTGACCTTCTATAGTGAGAGTGGGACTCCATTCGAGAGATAGGTGTACTCCGGTCTGGGGTTTTGTGTGCTACATCCATACCTCTCAGGAATAAACAGGGCTTTCCTAGTGGTACTAGATTTGTTTAGAAGACATTTTCTAGCATATCTGTAGTCCGACACTGCAATGTATTGTGTCATTACCTAGTGACAGACATCCTCAGATCATCACAGTACTTTACCAGAGGAATACAGGCTGTATGATGCACAGACCAATATTATGAGACCAGCTATGTACATTCTTGCCCAACAAGGCCATTTGGGAGGTGTGGCTACAGCCAGTTGACTGATGACACTGTGTAAACAGTCCAGCGACTTGGTGATATACTGGCTGGGGATCCTCTGCTTGTGTGGTATTATTCTAACCTGAGATGTCATATCCTGCTGCAGCCATAACTCTCACCTGTACATTTTTTGGCAGATTGTCCAGGTGTTTGCCTAGAGGTTTCATCCAGTCTACATAAATGTGTGTCTCTATGGTAAGCTAGTTGCATATAATTGAAGACTGATGTTACAAAATCATGACAGACATTACTGTTTCAGACTATATAACCTTCAGACAATTCCCGCTAATGCAAACCCCTCATCCTGCCACCTTTCTTAGTATGTAAGGGCAATATTTACAACACATGCCTATCATTGTGCCTTTGCCCCACTTTTATTTCTGACCTTGTCCAGATGTCTTGCTGTCAGAGGTTGGGAGGTACGGGTGTGGGTACAGAGTGCATTCTACTGTGAAGACATGTCCATTATATGTCTAGTATATTCCACATAGCACTGTGACTTCCAGGTATGTCAGTGGCAGAGCAGTAGGTGTAGCTGACATGCATAATAGCTGGCACTGCAGTTATCTGCACATGACCCTGTTAAAGACAGCACTGTACCTAGACCACTAGAACACAACAGCCGGGAGTAAGTGCTGGCCATATCCTGACAGTATTAACCACACATACGCATAGCTCATTGACCCCTGCATATTGTGGACATGCAACATGTTTTCATGTCTATTGGGACAGGCCTGACAATGTGTGCTCTGCTGCTATTTCCCTGCGAACATACATGTTACTGCATTTCGGTGGAAATATGTGTTGGGGGGCACACCTGTCAACTGTGCACATTTGCACAGACTGAGCTGATATTTGCTTTACATTTTAGTTCCATTTAGCATAGTATTGTGCCCTGTCTTGGAGAATTCAGGCATATTCCTACAGTCCACAGGTCAGATTGCAATGGCATACATTTGAGTTTCAGAATACTTACCCTTCAGAGACTTACTGCAACTGCAAGACCTGCTGTGCTATCACTGTGTAAGTCTGTAGGAAGTATTTCATCATTATCCCCATTTGTGAGCCTTTGCTAGACATTTCTTTATGGTTTTCTATGGCTGACTTGATGGGTGAAGCTGAGGGGTGAGTATGGGGCCCACACATTGACATCCATGCATGAGACCTATGACCCCACCCAGTTTGTTAGCCCCCACATATGCTGCAGTGAGAATTGTCACCTAGGGGACTACTGCATTCTCTGGGGAAGACAGTATTGGGCAGACATTTCCTGGTGTCCCACATAGGTGTCAGTTGTCTGCTGCTGTCTCAGTAGGCCATCCCATTCCCTTGCATGCATGCAGCAATACCATAGAAATGCTACCTGAACATACTAATCCATTCATTTATTGTTAAGAAGACTGAATTACCTTGTGCCTGCAGCAGTGGTGAGGATGGTGCTTGAGGTCTGCCTATGTTGGATGCACACAGTACACTGCCTGTACATGGTAAGTTACAGGTAGTGTGATGTGTGTCATCCATTTTACTGTGTGTGTGAGTCAGAGAGAGGTGTCAGTCCTTGGGTCCCTACAGTGTCAGTATGTGTACTATGCGCTGCCTCTTTGCCAAGGCCAGGGCATATTGGACATGCCTCCATCTGCCTACAGGAGCTGGCTCAGGGGGTTCCTCCTCCAAGTTTCTATGTGCCTGTGGGTACCTTGGCAATGGTGGGGGGCTGTGTAGCCCTTCTCCATACTGTCCTTGCTGCAGATGTTTCCACAGGATCATATTGTGTAGCATAGCACATACTATGAATATGTGTGCACATGTGACTGAAGAGTACTGCAAGGCTTCACCAGATATGTCAAGGCAGCAGAACCGTGACTTGAGCATCCCAAACACACACTCTATAATTATCCTGGTTTGTGCGTGTGCTTCATTATGGCATTCTTGATTGGGTGTGTGTGCATTTCTGATGAGTGTCATCATTCATGGCTCCAGTACATAGCCAGCATCCCCCACCAGATGGCCATATGGGATGTCCCCACTGGCAAATGCCTGGTACAGCTGTGACGAATGCCAGATGTGGGAGTTGTTATAGCTTCCAGGGCTGCCAGCACACACATTCATGATAATGCCCTGGGCATTGCACATGACCTGGCAGTTGATGGAGGGGAAGCCCTTGTGGTTTATGTAGACCCTACCGTGTTCACCGGATGGTCTTTGATGTGGATATGCTTGCAGTCTATAGCACCCAGTACCTCTGGGTGGTCTGCTACATGGTGGAAGAGATGCATATTGCTGGTCCTCTCCTCATGGGATTTAGGCAAGTAAATGCCCTCACCGGCATGTGGTAGCATGGCATCCAGGAACTGGTGGAGTACCCTGGATGCAGATGCCTGTGAAACCCCCATGATATCCCCAGTAGGTCTTTGGAAAGTACCTGTAGCTAGTATTCTTAAGGTTACACATACCTTGGTATCCACTGGGATGGGTTCCCTTCTGTTGGCTCTGGGTCTGAGTTGATGCCGGCACAGCTCGATGATTTGCTGTAGTATGTTTCTGTCCACCTTGTAGCAGTCTACTATCTCCAGATCATGTAGCCCCTGGTAGGTTACCCTGGGTCTGAACACTCTTCTCCTCCTCCTCAGTCTGGGGTGGTTGTCAGCATTATCCTCCTCACTACCCTCAGCCTCTAGCACATACTGATGTATCAAAGCAATGGCAGCCCCTTACATTTTTTGGGTTAAAATTCCCCCGCATGTGTACACTAATGGTGCAGAGTTTGTGGGAAAAAACAGACTGACAGGTGTTTGCATACATTATACTGTTGTGCTGCACATGCTGCCTGTATGATTGGCTGACTATGCTGCATTCCACCTGCCAGACATGTTATTTGTACTTGATTGCTTTTATTCTGCTATTTCCCTTTTTTTCTTTTCTTCCCTTCCCATTTCCATCTCTTTTAAGCCCTGAGGCGAGCCGCTCAAACCCAGCGCCCAAATGTAAACAGTTCTGCTATTTCCATTTTTTTGTTTGTTTTAGACAGGGTGTGCACCGTGTAAACCCGTTTTGCTAAAGAAAACACTTTGAAGCAGAAATGACCCTCCCTGGATGTGAACATGCTCTTCAATTCATGGAATAAGTCAATACTGCCTCAGACACACACCGTTGCTTAGCTGTGCTTAGCTAAGCTCAAATGGGAGCTGTGAAGCTCCAATATGCTTACACCAAGCATGACACCCCCCTCATTTCATGTCAGCTGCTTCCCCTGCCTACACCATTACCTTATAGCTGCTACATGGTTAAGTGCAGCCAGGGAATGGTCTCCCATTTAGTGATTCAGTAACATTTGCTCATTTGCATACCCCACTGCCTTAGTCCCTGGTTATACCACTACACCACAGCCTTCCTCCTTAGCAACCAGTGTTACCTGTTATTGTTTTGATTCTGCATGCCATAGACTAGAATGCCAAAATTCAGATTTCACTTAAAATTATCTTTTCACATTTATTTTTTGCATTTTCAGCACAATCCCGTTTGCATGCTGCTGCCCTATGCTGGAATCAGGCAAAAAAATTAAACTTTTATTTTCCTATTTTTGCATCACTTTTCCATGCCAGTGGCCATTGGCATGCCTAAGGATTATAATACATGCTTTACTTTGAGCTGTCATGCCTCCGTTTTGATTTTTGCAGAAATGTATTTGGCTAGTAGCTGAATACATTTATGCATCTCACACTGTTCTTGCATGGATGCCTGCCTGCTTACTGAATCACTAATTCACCTCATTTGCATGGTTTTCACCAGCAAATGAGGTAATTAGCATTATTCTGTGGTGTCTGTGGAAGAATAGTGCTGGCAGGCTCGTGCACGCTCCCAGCCTTGTTTACTAGATCGCTTGACAACCATATTCCATGCAGGAGCTGCTACACTATTCTTGCATGGAGGAAACAGCTTAATGAATCCCGGGGTATGACTTTACATCACACTCTACCTCTAATAATCTTTTTAGGAGCTAAGAAATGTGATCTTCATATTAAGTTTTGAAAGAGAAATTGTTTGAGTGCAAAAAGTCAAAATAATGTTTAACATTAGGATCTAGGCATGCAAATCAGGGGGGTATATTTCCATAAGAACAAGATACCTTATTAAGGTGATAGACAAAAAATATAAGAAATGGAAGACAGCTCAAACTACATCTTTGAAAACTGAAATAAACTAGCTGGACAAAGAGATTAAGCATAGTGTTAGACAAGATCAAGAAAAATGTGAAGAAAATGTATATAAAGATATTGAGCATAATAGGAAACCTTTTTATAGATACATACGATGTGGAAGGAGTAAAGATACACAATGATAAACTGTGTGCAGATTCTAAAATGTATTCTCAGACACAACAGATTACAGATATATTTACAAAATCTTATGCAAAACAGTTTGACTCCACAAAAGGGTGATAAGTTGTCCTAGTGACATCCAAGTAACTCCAGATACTAGAATCAAATTAGATTATATTGAAAAATAACTGTGCAAACTGGATCCAAACAAAGGACAGGGAGGAGACAGAATAAGTAACAATGACCTGAGAACACTTCAGCGAGAACTTATACTACCATTATATCCATTATTCACTAGGTCATATAAATATGGGGAGATTCCTCAAGATTACATGCACTTATTAAACCTGTCTTTAAGGAATAGGGGAGTAGGACAAATCTAGAATCATATAGACCCTTAAGTCTACTTTCATGCTGTGGAAAAATAATGGAAAAGGTAATATTGGATAAGTTATTGTCAGAACTGGATAGGTTGGGACTTGAAACCATATATCAGCATGCATATGTTGAAAATAGATCTATTACCACCTGTAACATGATGTTCTATAACAATATAATAACAGCTATGAATGAGAAATTGTGCTGTGATATGATTTATATAGATTTAACTTCAGCGTTTGACAGGGTCATACACAAAACACTGATTAATAAATTAGTACAACTAAGTAAGGATGTACTGTTGATAAGCTGGATACCTGCATGGCTTACAAATAGGACATGGCAAGTATCACACACCAACTGGACAGGTGAAATTCTTGGTTACAGTCAAGATGTCCCACAGGGCTCTGTCCTAGGCCCTTACTTGTTTAGATTGTATCTTTCAGACCTTAAGTTTTCATCTGAGGTGTTCTACAGTCTATATGCTGATGACCTGAAATTGGGTAAACTAATTACAAGTGTTATAGATAAGGCATGTCTGCAAAATAATTTGACTAAATTGACCATTTGGGCACAGGAGAATAATATGTTGATAAATACATCAAAACTAAGCATATGAGATTTGGGAGACAAAAACTGCAAGGTGAATATTTAATACAGCACACACTGATTGAAACTGCAGAGTCATTTAAGGATCTGGGTATATGGATAGATTCAGCTATGAGTTTTTCTAATCATATCCACCAATTTGTTAATGATAGTTATAGAAGTATAGGCTGTATAAAAAAAAATTATAAAGTCTAGGAAATCAAATATAATGAAGTCAATGTTTGTTAGTTACATTAGACCCAAACTTGAGTATGGAATAACAATATGGAAACCCTACAGGAAAACAAGCATGGATAAACTGGAAAGAGAACTGCGGAAATATACCAAGGGCATCCATGGATGTGAAAATCTAAGTTATTATGAAAGACTAAAATATCTGAACTTGTACAGTGTCTCTTACAGATATTTAAGAGGAGATCTTATTCAGGTATATAGGGCATTTAGGGGCAACTACCTCTGGGAATGTTTGGGTTTATCAAAAAGTACTACAGAATCATCAGATAACCTATGTAGAAGATTCTATAGGAATGAGAAGTGTACTAATTGGTTCTCTGACAGAGAAGCTGATGTTCGGAACATACTACCAAATTATATTAAAGCTAGTACTAGTTTAGATATTTTTAAAAACAGCCTGGACATTTATTATCGGAACAAGTGTTTTGGTATATTGGCAAGCTAGAAGGGCATTAATGCCCGTGCTTGAAACATTTGTATGTATGTATATTATTGCATCTAACCTATAAAAAAAGAAGATAAATATACTTTTCTTTAATTCATCACTTAGCATCTGTATAAATTCATGCAAATCTACGGAGCAGATGAAAAATGTTGCAGCACTTGGTTAACTATGTAGCTAAGAAAGGGGAAAGGATGATTGAGAGAAGAGGGAAAGAGAAAGAAAGAGAGACCCATTTTTTAAACAAAAATTCCTTGGTGTTGAAATTTATGTGTATGTATATGTGTGTGCATCACAGACCCTTTTCTGTGTGCAGGCAACCTTATGAATATGTGGAAACCTCACTCCAATTTTAAAATCAAAGCTCTTACTTTCCATTTTAACATAATGACTAGACTGCATTCTTCCATTATTAAGTTGTTAAGCACTTTAAAAGGTTTATCTCAGTAAAACTCTTCATTGTTGGATTTGTAGCTGTGTTTAATTTCCTAAATCAGATATGTGTTAAATTTCATAGTAGTTTTTCAGTTTAGCTAAGCTAGCTCTTATTATTCAGAAACCTCACACCACTAACTGCAGTACTGACAGCTGTAATGAGTTACTGAATCAGATTACAGTTGCTTTATTTAAAGGTGTATTTGTTGGATGTTATTTTTGCTTTCTTTAATCAGTGTAATATTTAGTTTATGCACATATCATGCAATCAGGCTTATGCTGCAATATTTTCTTGTATTGTTTGCATTGTGGCATGTTCTGGCTGAAAATATTTTGGATCAGTTTGCTTTTCTATATAATACTTAAACATATACACAAATAACCATACCAGATGCTATGTTCACCAGCAGTGCATAATGGGACATGGTAGAGAAAGTGGGTGACTATAAAAATAATTTTCAAAACAATATGAATAGATACTGCATCACACACCCTATTCCCTAAAATAGCCCATGTCTGTTGTTGCACAATACAGTCATACAAAAAATAAAAGCTTGCAGGATAAAGAAAAGGGTTACATAACTTTCAGGTTTGGATTGTTTAAGTATGAGTTTTTTTCCATACAGTAGGTATCATGATGGAAGTGACACAAAGGTTGTATAGATGGTGAAAGTTGAGAAGTCTGAGCTTGTTTCATATTGCAATAAAGCATGGCAGAAATCCATCTGCTCCTGTGGGATTATTAGCTGGGATTTTGTCACTTTATTTCTCAATTTGCTCAGTCTCTATTTTTTACAATAGAAAGCAGGGGTGAATGGGGGAGAGACGTTGGATTTTATGATTAGAGGTCCATGTTGTGTGTGTAGAAGGATGATAATATATGTAAAATTACCAGACAAGGTATGAGTGGAGTCTTTATGCAGCAGATTGTTGCATGAAGTGTGTCCTGAGAAGCCAGTAAAGAAGTTTCAAAATTAACTTAATGACTTCTGGTAACGTTTTTGTACAGATTTCTGTGGAATATAAATTTATTTTTAAAAAAAAGTGTCCAATGAAGACCAGCCATCTACTTCATTATAACTATTAAGCTCTTTCAACTGTTAATGTTAAAAGACTTCAGAACAAAAAAATAAAATCACAGTAACAGGTTTAATACTGTCAACAAAATCACATGATATTCATCCCCACCCATTAGGTTAACTCATTTTGATTTAGAAAGACATTAACCTAAAATCATTTATAAAATGCCTATGTACAAACAATAAAAAGTAACTGTGAGCATGAATAAGCAAAGCTTCAAGGGATAGTACCTTTAACCCACTGTTTAACCCTATGGTTCAACTTTTTGAAACAGTTTGTGAGTACAATGTTAGGACTATGTTGCACTGTAAAATTTCAAAGTCTTTGTTTACTTGTGCCAGGAGGAAATGGACTTGCTATACCAGATTCATGATAACAAGCAGATTAGGGCAATAAAACCTGAAAAAAGGGGGTGTAACAGTGGTCTTGAATACCACTGATTACATAAGTAAAATGGAAAGCTTATTAGGTGTTGAAACCTATGAGAAGGCGTCTAAAAATGAAGTTAATACTTATACTAAAATTGAACAAATCGTTTATGATATGGTGATACAAGGTCAGATTGGCCATAATGAACATATGATTCTTATGAATGAGAAACCTATAGTACCAGCAATATTTGGTATTCTTAAGACTCATAAAAACATAACAAAACTCCCCCTGCATCTTATTGTGAATGCTAGTAAATAAAAAACCCACCCCTTAGCTTAATATATTAATTATAAACTTAAATACTTATTTAACAAATTCTGATTATGTTTTAAGGGGCTTCTGGGATTTTTAATAACAATTAATTTTAATTTATTTGATGGGAATCTCATTTTTGTAACCACTGATGTTAAGGATTTATATTCAGTTACTCCACATGGAGTAGGAGTAGAATGTTGTTTGATTTTTTTTAACTGAAATGTCTGAACTAAAAGATCAGGAGGTGACAACTGTTATCTACCTCATGGAGTTGCTGTTGGTAAATAATTATGTATATTTTGAGGGTACTTGTTACCATCAGTGCACAGGGGTTGTTGTGGGGGCCGCTTATGCCCTGGTGTTTGTGAATGTTATCACCTCCTGGGAGAGGAGGTTTATTTTTAATTCCATTTTTAATCAATCTTGGAACCTCTATGTGCATTTCTTGGATGTCATTTGTATTTTTTAGAAAGATACTAGTGATAGACAGATGCATTTCATGGATTACATCAATAATACACATGCTTTTTTAAGTTTACCTATACTAGTTCACATAGTTCATAGGTTCATAGGTTCATAGGTGTATACTAGGCCAACGGCCCTCATGCCTTTACAAGCCTAGCCCATAGAAGTGCCCTGGCATCATGCCGTCATTAGTTCCCAGTGCCTCTATCAAGTAGAGCCACTGGAGTGATGCCCGGGGTGAACTTTCTATTTCCCACCCACTCATCAAGATTTCTCTTGAAAAGGGCCAGTGAGGTGCTCTGCTTGACATGTATGGGGAGTCTATTCCAGAGCATGGGCAGTTTCTGGGTTATGAACCTGTCCCTCCAGCATGTTCTGTTGATTGTGATAATGAGGTTCAGGTCCCTGGAGCATGTGCTGTGGAGGGATTGGGATTTCTTTAGGTATAACATTTTTAACAGGGCTGGATCAGACATGGCTTTGTAAGTCAAGCAGAGATTGCCTCTTAATAGACAATAGGAAACAGATAAAAGCTGGAGTTTTTTGAGTCTGTCCATGTAGAGCATGCATTTCAGTCCTAGTATCCTCTTTGTGAGGTACTTTTGTGGCCTTTCCAGCTGTTGCAGGTGTTTAGTGAGGTACATCCCAAATGGGGCATTATGCTCGATGATTGGTCTAATGAGGGAAGAGTAGCGAAAGATGACAGCCTCTTTTTTCCTGGATGCAAAACCCTTGGTAATGAGATGTGCCACATAGAAGGACTTTCTGACCACAGTGACAATGTGGTGGTTGAAGGAGAGGTTGCTGTCAACCTGTATTCCCAGATCGCTTATAGCACTTTCAGTGTTCAGTGGGCTACCATCAATGTGGTAATTAGTGGGAACTGAGTTTTTCCCAAAGGGAATGACGACACATTTTTTGGCATGAAGCTTAAGGCCATGGTTTCGAGACCAGTCGTTGGTCTCAGTGAGGCCTTTCTGTAAGATGTCTACATCACTTGGGGAGGTAATAATGGCTCCCAGCTTGCAATCGTTGGTGAATGTGGTCAGCCAGAGTCCTTCCCTGTTGGCCTAACTTCTGAGAAGTAGATGCCAAACAGGAGAGGACCCAGGACCGATCCTTGTGAGACTCCAATTGTGACTGGTTGGCAGTCTGACTTGGAGTCTGCTACTTTCACACTGTGGGTTCTATCTGTGAGCCAATTTGCAAACCACCTAGTGATATAGGGGTTGATGCCTAGTTTGGTGAGCCTATCAATAATTCTTGAGTGGGGAATGGTATCAAAGGCCTTGGCCAAGATAGAGGTAGGCTGTATGAACTGCCTTGCTTCATCCACAGCTCTGGTGATTGACTCAAAGAAGTCAACCAAGTTGAGCAGGCATGATCTACCCTTCACAAAATCAAACTGTGTGGGATCCAGAGTTTGGAGATTCCCTATATCCTTGTTAATTAGGCCCATGATGATGCACTCCATAGCCTTACATATCAGGCTCATCAGGCTAATGGGGCAATAATTCCCAGGGTCTGTAGTTGCTCCCCTTTTATGGAGAGGGATGACTGTTGCAGTGCACCATTCTGTAGGGACAAAGCCTGAGGTGAGGCTGTGACTGAACAGGGCACACAGGTGTGGGGCCAGTTCACTTTGCAGTTCATGCAGAACACAGCCAGGGATATTGTTGAGACTCATGGAAGCTATATTTTTGGCCTTGGACAATGCAGCTTTAACCTGTGCTGCAGTAATGCTGGGTGCCTGGCATTCTTCCAGTATTGTGATTGGTCCTTTGGGGGGGGAGAAAGGGGTAAAGTTGGCACTGAAACTGTCGGGCAGTATGTTGGCAATATCTGTTGGCTCAGTATAGGAGGTACCATGCAGTAACTCAGATCAAATCTGGGTATAGCCATTGAGATTCTTGATATAACTGTAGAAGGCTTTGTGGCTGATTTTAGTGTCTACTGCAATTCTGCCTTCATAGCTAGTTTAGAGGTTTCAATGAGGGATCTCAATTTTTTCTGAGGCTAATAAGGGAGTTTTTCCAGTCTTGGGAGTTCACCTTTTTCTGCAACAGTTTCTTCCTTCTATTGTAGAGTTTGTTAATAGCAGGGGACCACCAGATTGGCTTCCTTTTTTTTGGAGGAGAGCATCTTGGTTCTGTTGGTGATGGCTAGTTCTATGCATTTATGTATGTGTTCGTACAGTGCATTGGTGTATGATTCGACGTCATGCACCTATTTTCCATTTGCATGGGTGCTGTGAAGTTAGCCACCTCTGTTTTTATGAGCCCAAAGTCAGCTTTGGAGAAGTTTTTCATGGTGGTTACCTTTGCTGGTGGTGTGTGTGAGATGTGGACTTCCATGGTAATTAGTTTGTGGTCGGATATAACCAGGGAGGAATTGACTATTGGTGTTGAGCAATGGTTGCCCATGTTAGTAAAAACCTGGTCAAGGATGTTGCTTCCTCTAGTGGGGTAAGAATGAGCTGGTCTAGCACATTGGAATTAATGAATTCCAGGAAGCATTGGGCAAGTGTATTGGTGCATGAGTAGTTTTCCCAGTTAATGGAGGGGTAGTTGAAGTCACCCAGTATGAGTGTTGAGTTGGACCCTAATAGTTTCCAGGGTGCTTAGGAACATGGAATGAGAGTCTTGGGACATGGCTGGGGACCTATAGCAGGCTACCACCTGAATTGCCATCTTACCCACTGTTATTTGTACCTGAAGTATCTCCGATGCTTTATGCTGTGCTACTAGCCTGGATGTGTGTGCATCCTTTAAGAATATCGAGACGCCACCACCTTTGGAGCTTTGGTCCATTTTTTGGGGCCAAAAGGTGTGGAATGAGTTATAGCCTGGTAGCACAGGGGTGCTTTCTGCTGCTTTAAACCACGTCTCCATTACAGCACAAATGTTGATGTTCTCCATTTTGAGGAGTGCTTCGAATGAGTGCATCTTGAAATTTAGACTTCTAGCACTGAGCAGCATGACCCTCAGATTACATTTATTTATAGCTGTTACAGTGGTAATTTGGTCTTTAGAACACCACCTAAAAAGGCACTATAGGGGTGGCAAGAGCCTTAGCCAGTATCCGGAAACCTAGGAGTGACAGATGCAGGCCATCTCTGGCAAAGCATCAAGGTTTGTCAATCATGTCATCCTAAGCAGACAGATACTGGATCCCCATAGAATGACACCAGAAATTTAGCCAATTGTTGAAATCAATAATTTTCTGCTTGTACTGCGGTATCATTCTGGGCGACAGTAGGATGCTGCTCAGGGCTAGGGTCATACCTGCCTATGTTGTGTACTGCTACAAGGTCTTTTTGGAGCCATACAGTTGCCATACTTGCAGGGGCTGCTTTATCTACGGATTATCATAACTGCCTGGGTCACATAATCCAAGAACTCTTCCATGTCTCTTTTGATGCAGTCCAGGGAGGTACGTCTCAGGTCATTCACACCACATGGACAATGACAGAGTGACCTGAATGTGTGTGTTATGTGTCAGATCCTGGCACCAGACAGACAGCTGACTGTTACCTTGTTATTCACTTGTTATTCAACCTAGTAAGTGGGACATCAGAGTGCCTCACTATTGAGTTACCTATGATTAGTGTATTGGGCAAGCTGTTTTGCCTTAGGGGCTTAGGTTGAAGAGTATACTGTGTCTTGTGATTTGTGCTGTATTGTGATGGTCGAGTGTGTTCATGATTTGGAGGTCTCTGCTGTTTGGCTAGATTTCTATTGAGAGCCTCCATGAAGGTGGGTGTGTGGTTTGTGTTTTTATGTGAAAGCTGTGATGGTGGGTGTTCTAGAGGGCTATGTGTTCCATGTGGTATGCTGCAGGTGTTGACCTTCTCTTCTTGACCAGCTTGTCCAGTCTTGGCTGGAGAGTGCATGTCTTCCAGTTTGGATATATAAGTGCATCTCTCACAAGCCTGAGTGTTGGGAGGTAAGAGGAGAGGGTTGTCTGTGTACATGAGGCAGTTGCTACACTGCCTCAGAATGCCCAAGTTCACCGGGTTAATTTATTTTATTTTATTTATTTTACATTTGTTGACCGGGCTAGTCTAGCTGGATATATGTCCATTTTCAGTAGAGGCCCGGGGAGAAAAGCTCCACACAATTTAAACAAAGTTCACATCTACAGAAAATACATATTTAGAATGCATATACATTTTCTTAAACAGAGAAGGCTGCAAGTTTACAAGTACATAACGAAGGTTACACATATTTGAAAAGACTTAGTATAGTTAATAAGAAGTTACATTTAAATGTTACTAACGAGTACTAGTTGAGAGAAGAGAAGAAAGCAATAGTGTCGATGTAGGTAATAAAGGAAAATAAGGAAAATGAAATGGAGAAGCAGTTAGGTAATAAATCTATAAGTAATATGGGTCACTTTAAAGAATCCAGTACTAGCAAGGACTGTGAAGGAGAGGAAGCGTAGTAGTATTTAATATGAAATAGATTTGGAGAATAGAGGCAAAATTAGTTAGAGAGAAGAAGTAGATTCAGAGATGAGAAGCTTGATTGATTCAGGTAAAAATGGATAAGTTGGTCAGTCCGGTTTAGAACAGGGGCACATCCAGTGTGTTTTCAGGAAGAGCTTAAGCTTATTTTTAAACAGAGTAGTAGAGGGAAGTGTGGTAAGTTCAGAGGGAAGTAGGTTCCAGGTTTTTCCAATAGAAATAGAAAACAGAGAGTCTCCAGCTCTATTATTTGATTTGTTGATGTATACAAGAGATTTTTGTGATGATCTTAGGGACTTAAGGTTCTCATAGGGGTGAATAAGATTAGATAGGATGGGTGTTTTGTCAGGTTGATACAGTATTTTGTGGACAATGGTCAGTTGATTATATTTCAGATGCTGTTGAAATTCAAGCCATCCAAGGTGCTTTAGATTAATAAAGTGATGAGTTCTGTAAGGATTACCTGTGGCAAATCTGGCTATGCTATTATAGGAGTCTTCCAGTTTTTTAAGGTTATTTTTTGACAGATTGGTAAATATGGGTGAGGCATAAAGAAGGGTGGAGATGAGGTGTGTGTGGGCAATGGTAGTTCTAGTTGCAGGAGTGAGGAAGGATTTGATCCTGTAAAGAGAGCCTATTTTTTTATTGGTAGTTTTCAGAATGTTGTTGATATGGGCATCAAAGTTTAGGTTATTATCTATGGTGATACTTAGCAGTTTGGTAGTTTGATCTTGGGATATGAGTGTACCGTCATGGGATGATACAGAGAAGTCTATTGGTGGAGATTTACTGGTAGGTGTGAAAAGGAGTAGTTTCGTTTTTTTAGGGTTTAATAAGAGGCAGCGTTTTGTAAACCATAGTTCTACAGAGTTAAATGTGTCTTGAGATAGGGAGTGAAGTTCAGATACAGATGAAGCAGTGCATATAAGTGTAGAGTCATCTGCATATTGGATGCATGTAGCTTGGGGAATTACTTGGTGAAGGTCATTGATGAATATAGAGAACAGGAGAGGGCCCTGTATGGAGCCTTGAGGAACTCCAATATTAACAGGTAGCTGAGTAGAGAGAGTGTTATTCCAGAGTACAGCTTGATGTCTGTTATTTAAGTAGGAATGGAACCATTTTATAGCTAGTGTGTCAAGAGACAGATATTTGAGAATGTTTATGAGTATAGTGTGATTTACCATGTCAAAAGCTTTGGATAGGTCTATGAAAAGTGCAGAGGAGAGCATGTTAAGGTTTCGGTTGTTATTGATAGTGTCAATAAAGGAAAGGAGGTCAGTAGTTGTGCTATGGGAAGGTCGGAAGCCATGTTGGGTGTTGGAAAGCAGGTTATTATAGAGAAGATGGTCTAGCAATTGCCTATGGATACATCTTTCCATGATCTTAGATAGAGGAGAAAGTAGGGCTATGGGACGATAATTAGAGAGTTCAGTGGAGTCTCCTCCTTTGTGAAGGGGAATAATATGAGAGACTTTCCAGAGATTAGGGATATATCCTTCAGTGATGGTTCTATTAATGAGGATGGAGATGGGGTAAGCAATTGATTTGGCTGCTATCTGTAGGTATTCTGACGGTAGTTGGTCAGCAGAAGGAGTACATGGTTTCAGTTTTTGGATAAGGGTGAGAATAAATGCTGTGGGGACAGGTTGGAAGAGAAAATGTGGAGGTGGATTAGAGTCAGAATTGGATGTTATGTCTTGAGGAGAGTTGACAAGCAAGAGCTTGAATTGCTTTGATAAAGAAGGTGTTTAAGGTGTTTGCAGTTTGTTTAGGATTGTCTTTGTCAGTGCCTTGTGGGTTAGGTGTGATAGATTGACTTGGATGTAATAACTGATTAATACTTGACCAGAATTTTTGGGGTTTATTATGGTAGGTCTGTTGAAATTGTAAATAGTAGGTTTTTTTATCAAACACTATGGCTTTTTTTGTTTCATTTCTCAGTTGTTTGTAGTTTTGGATGTCAGTATGGTTTTTAGTTAAGCGTGATTTATTCCAGTATTTATTTCTGAGATGGATTTTTTGTTTGGTTTCCCTAGTAAGCCATGGAGCAGATTTTGTTCTTATCCTAATAGAGCGGGTAGGAGCATGACGGTTGAGTATGTTTAGGAAATTAATATTAAAGTAATCAACAGCTTCATCAAGGGAAAGGTATTTTAATGGAGACCAATTACATGCTTTAAGTTCACTAAGGAATATATCTAAGTTGAGTTTTTTCTTGGTTCTAATTTCCCTATATATGGGTTGAAAGGGTGGATTGGTTTTTAGTCTGATGATGTAGGTTAGTGAGTGGTTGTTTATGTCGTCAGTGAGGGTTCCGGTTTCATAAGTCTGAGGTTGACTATTAATAAGTATCCAATCTAAGGTGCTTTCTTTCTTGCTAAGTTTGTTTATTCTAGTAGGAGAGGTAATAGTTTGGGTGAACCCATAAAGATTAATATGGCTCGTGGGGCAGTTCTTATTGCAAGAATTCCAGTCTATGTTAAAATCACCTAGGATTATGGTTTCTTGGGGAAGGTTTAGAGATAACCAGCAAAGTATGTTTTCAATGGTAGTGATGTTATTACATGGAGGAACATAGATGCTAATAATATAGATAGATTTAGCTGGGTTGAGCTGAAACTTGGTAATAAGTATTTCAGCATTTGAGTCTTGAGAAGGTTTGTGGTTAAAGATGGTTATTTGAAGATCAGATTTGAATAGTACAGCTACTCCACCACCTTTCTTGGTTACACGGTCAAGGCGTATGATGTTATAACCAGGTGGTAAAATTTCATTGTCTTTTGTTGCTGGTTTTAACCAGGTTTCTGTTAGACATATAATATCAAATGAGTAGAGTTCCAAGAGAGCATGGAGTTGTGTTGTTTTATTATTAATGCTCCGTGTGTTAAGGTGAGCTATTAAGAGTGAGTTTGGAGATTTTATGAGTGGGTGAATGGTAGAGGGGTTTGGGTTGTTGAGTTGATTGGTACTTGAGGTGTTTGGGCCAGGATTTGGGTGAATGTCTCCGTCTTTTAGGGAGTGGAGTAGTGTTAGATATAGATTATTAGTAAGTTTGCTGAGAAGAAATGGATATCTTCTGGGGTTAGGGGAGTTATATCTAATGTGTACTGTCCTATGGTATTTAGGTAATAGATAGTTGGGTATGGATGTAACATTGAAATGGTCAGTGTGAGAGGGTAGTGAAAAAGAGGTAGATCGTTTAGTAGGATTTAACAAGTTTGGGTATACAGGGTGCTCATAGGAGGTTAATAAGTAAACAAGAGTTAATGGAGGTAGAAGTGTGAGTATGAATAACATTTGTAAGTAGATTAAGGTGTAGGGTTTATTCATAGACATGGTAGATAATTTTTTTTTTTATATATGTGCAGTGGTAAAGTTGGTGAGGTCAGGAAGGGTAAAAAGAGAGATTGGTGAGATAGGGTGTGGTTTTTAAAAAGGCGGGAAAGTGTGAGAAAGTGTGATGGAAGTGAAACTGTGAGTGGTGGAAATAGAGAGGGGGTGTGGACTGATAGGTATAAGGTTAGGACCCCTGGGGGTGGGTGGGAATTGGGGATAGGGTAGGGGAGCGGAGTGAGCCCGCAGGGCGAACGGAGCGGGTTAGAGCAAGTAAAGATGAGCTCCTGGAGACAATCAGAAAAGCTACCGATTGTGGAGGAGCTCTAGGTAGTTCCAGGTGAGTGTAGAGTTGTAGTACTATAAACAATTAACAAGAGATAGTAGAGAAGGGAAAGGGAATAAAGTAAACTGAGGGGGTAGTAATAAAAAAGAGGATAAAAAGTGGAGAAGATAAGAAGTAAAGAGGGATATTATACTAGTGAAGAGAGAATGGAGAAAAAGAAGGCAAGTTAAGGGTGCCACCTGGTGGACAACAGCTTGAATAACAGTTAGTTGGCTAGGTAGAAATAGAGAGGAAGAGGTGAGTCGATTGATAGAACCAAGGGGAGAAGGGTTGGAAAAAAAAATGGTGAGAGTTGGAACTGGCTGCTGGGAACCTGGCTCAGGAGGGCGACTTAAAACATACACTACTTGGTTTAAAATAATACAGAACAATTCTGTCCACAGTTTTATCAGGGGGTCAAACATACTTTCTTTGGTTCCTTAGTAGGGAGGGATTTATAGCACAGGACAAAGGAGTCTTGGGGTGCAGATGAGATGGAAGTCTTTAGAGACCAGGCAAGTTGATTCCCAAGTTCTTAAATCAGAGAGGAGGTTGAGAGCTGTGAAGGTTAGAGAAGGAAAATTTAAGTTAGGTGAAATGGTCAGCAGAGGATTCAGAGTTCAGTTTACACAGTTAAGGAAAATGCAGACCGTTACATTGTTAAAACCACCTTTAACACATACAGGTCCTTAAAGGGACCATTGTAAACAGTAATTCAACAGTAGCTAGGTCTAACAAACAACAAGCATTGGTTTTGTGTCGATTGTTTCATGTATCTACAAACTATTATAGAGAGACACAGTCAAAATGTTTAACAGAGTCAGACAGCCCACATATATAAATTCATTACAAGCAAGCCAGGTATTCCTGCTGGGTTACTCAGAAAAATATAGTAAACAGTATTAGGTGTGTCTTAAGAGGATGATGACAGAATAAAACAGAAAAATCAGCAGGCGTGCAGGTAAAACATATCCAGTGCAAGTCCCTCAAGATGTCGCATTACACAGCCGGCTCACACTTCAAGAGCGAAGCAGCAGCCATACAGTTATAACACACGCCAGCCAGCAATGCCTTCTCTGCAATCAAAGAGCAATCAGCAGCTATACAGATTAAAGTAAACACTGGCCAATAATGCCTTCACATTAAATTAAAAGTGAATCAACAGCTATATACATTAGAAATAACGCCAGCTTAAAATTCCTTCCCACAATTAAGAAGCGTAATGGTGGCTAGGATAGTTTAAAAATGTTCGGTAACTACTAATGCCTGCACCATATTGAAAACGTAAGTGGTAGCAATACGGCTTAAAAAAATACCCACGATAGTCTTGCCTTCTTCACCAAAAGAAAGTGAAATGGCAGTTATTCAGATCAAAGTAGACACCAGCTAATCTAATAAAGCTTTCACTACAATTTGAAAGCAAAGCGTCACTTAAACAAATTTAAAGTAAACGCTAGCTAAATGCCTTCACTACAATTTCAGTAAAGTGGTAGCTAACCTAGTACAGATGTACGCTAGGTATTTAAGCTTATATCACACTTAAAAGCGAGGAGGTAGCTATATAGTTAGAAGCACGCCAACTAATAATGCCTTTACCACATTTTTAAGGAATAAAAGAGTGAAGCAGTAGCAAATAATGCTTTCATCGCAGTGGAATCACAAAATAGTGTAAGATGGGCAATTTACATGTAACTTTGTGTTACAACATTCAACATCTTATTTTGATGTTCTAATGCTCTCATGAGTAAGTTAGTTAGGTGTACTTCTCAGGAGTCAGCATGGGGCTCTCCCGCTAATGCTGCACTGCTAGGACTACTGAAAGGATGGCGTAGTAGTAACCCACGAGGAGGCACTATGTTTGGTGAAACGACTGGTGAGCTGACAACAGTCAAGGTGCTAATTTGAGCGAATTAATCATCTAATGCAAAATCAACAAAGGCTGCTGTTCAAATTAACTGAGATAAATAATGGAGAAATAAGCAGTATTCATCTGTTGAGACAGACAAGAGTAGCAGTGTCTACATTTCAATTAGCCGCTGAGTATTTAGGATGAATAGTACACCATTAGTTTAGACGTCTAATTCAGTAAAGCATAGGCTAATATTTAATGGTTACCATGGCAACAAGTGAGATATGAGCAGCAGTTATCAGTTGAAACAAACAAGAAAAATCAACAACTTACATTGCAATATCCTACTGGGACAGGGACATACAGCAGCCAGGGCAGGATGCGGGATATTAAAGATGGTGCCACGCAAAGTTACCCTACTATAAGCCTTTGGGGAGGAAGTGAGGTGAGAAGAGGAGGGGTTAGGGTAGGTAGGGGGAAGGAGTAATGGGAGGGGCTACAGACCTGGAATAGGTAGGCTACTATGGAGAGTATTCAGTAGCTAGAGGGAATAAAATGCCAGGGGATAGGAAGAGTCAGGAGGAAGGAGAACAGGGATGCAGTCAGAAATAGTCAGATAGAAGTACTAAGGGAGGAAGAAATAGGTATTTGTCAAGTAAGATACGATGGAGAATGTAGTATTTCGTAAAGCAAGTAAAGATTTGCTCCTGGAGACAATCAGAAAAGCTACCGATTGTGGAGGAGCTCTAGGTAGTTCCAGGTGAGTGTAGAGTTGTAGTACTATAAACAATTAACAAGAGATAGTAGAGAAGGGAAAGGGAATAAAGTAAACTGAGGGGGTAGTAATAAAAAGGAGGATAAAAAGTGGAGAAGATAAGAAGTAAAGAGGGATATTATACTAGTGAAGAGAGAATGGAGAAAAAGAAGGCAAGTTAAGGGTGCCAACTGGTGGACAACAGCTTGACTTACAGTTAGTTGGCTAGGTAGAAATAGAGAGGAAGAGGTGAGTCGATTGATAGAACCAAGGGGAGAAGGGTTGGAAAAAAAAATGGTGAGAGTTGGAACTGGCTGCTGGGAACCTGGCTCAGGAGGGCGACTTAAAACATACACTACTTGGTTTAAAATAATACAGAACAATTCTGTCCACAGTTTTATCAAGGGGTCAAACGTACTTTCTTTGGTTCCTTAGTAGGGAGGGATTTATAGCACAGGACAAAGGAGTCTTGGGGTGCAGATGAGATGGAAGTCTTTAGAGACCAGGCAAGTTGATTCCCAAGTTCTTAAATCAGAGAGGAGGTTGAGAGATTGCAATATCCTACTGGGACAGGGACACACAGCAGCCAGGGCAGGATGCGGGATATTAATAGGAGAAAGCACAGAGAGCTGACCTTTAGACATGCCAGGAGGGATGGTCATTATTAATAAATACTGGCGCTGTTTCCTTATAGGATGTTTAGTGCTGTTAGCACTTATGTGTGCTACAATAATTGCTACAAGAAACCAGATGAATTGCTAGGCAAATAAGCTAGTTAAATGCAAGCGAGAAGAGAACTAGCAAGATCTAAGGGAAAATTTGAAGAGCAGACTTTCTGGCACCGGTAATAGTTTACCCTAGCTTAGTGGTGCTGCACAGCGGAAACCCATGCGAACACAGGCTTTTAAAGCAGAAAGTTGTAAGGGAACTAGACACCACTCCTCTTGTGGTAGATAGGCTACCTAGTGCTTACCACTCCCACTGATAAGCTGAGAGGCTTCCCTCTAACACAGGTCTGAGGAAGTCAGAAACTAAAATACAGTCCTGAATACAGCAAATCTGTATCTGGACTACTCTAGAAACAGGAAAGGCAGTAAAACAAGCTAGAACTTTTTTTTTTTAAATATAACAGTAGCAAACTGATTTAAACAATTTAACCAATTAACCAATAAAAAAGCTCAAACCTGAGCCCTGTTCCAGCAGTCTTCAATCAGACAAGCTCCAGTTGCATAGTCCTGCCACTAGGGTGCAGGGGAACCTTCTCCAAAAAAAGATGGCCTGGATTAGTGCTCAAGTTATACAAACAAAGCTAGATTCAGCAGATCTGAATATAGTCTATGCAACAGCAAACAAGGCGCACCAGTTTCAGAAAGAAACCGTTCAAATAAGCAGGCACAATAAGCCTTTAACTAGAAATTCCCAGCTCAGAAGGGCAGAATCTACCCTCTCCTCCCACAAGAGTGCAGACAACAAACCTTCTTAATGTAAAATAGCTGGCCTGAAGCCCAAGTGCTTAAACCAGGACTAAGACACTTTTAGAATAACAGACACTAAACCTTCAATCAGAAACTCCCAAATTAGAAGGATGTAAGCTACCTGTCCTGCCACAAGAGTGCAAACCACAAACCTTCTTAATGTAAAACAACTGGCCTGAAGCCCAAGTGCTTAAACCAAAAGGCTTAGAATAACAGTTACAATTTAATCAGTTTACTAACAAGCAGTATTAAATGCACAATTGACTAATTTTAAGAATAGGCAGCAAAAGCAAAATAAAGTAATAAAGTAGGAAGAAACACAAATACAGTAAAAGCAGATGAATAAAGTGCAATGTTTATATATATATATATATATATATATATATATATATATATATATATATATATATATATATATAAACAGTAGCAAACAAGCAATCTGAGTTAAACAAATTACCCAATTAACCAGTAAAAAAGCTCAAAACTGCTGAGGCCTGTTCCAGTAGTCTTCAATCAGACAAGTTCTAACTACACAGTCCTGCCACTAGGGTGCAGGGGAACCTTCTCCAAAAGCAGATGGCCTGGATTAGTGCTCAAGTTATACAAACAAAGCTAGATTCAGCAGGTCTGAATCTAGTCTAGTGCGCTATGTTTTTTAGAAGTCCGGCATACTAAGGTCATGTAAAAATGGGTTTTTACCTCTAACATATATAGGAAGCCCTCTTAATTGGAATTCATTGCTGCATTTCACCAGCTGCCATTCCTTCCACCAAAAGAGGGCCATGGAGAAGGGGCAAATGGTAAGCTTAACTAGGATGATCTATAACGTGGAGACATTCTGAATGCAAAGTGCAAAACAGTGAGATGTGTTTTAAAAGGGGCTATCCAATTGGTATGGTCTATAACCTATTGAGTGAAGTAACCATTAAAATGCAAGAGGGGCTTTATACCTCCTTATTAGGAACTAGTAATGCCATGATAAGTTCCAACAAGGAAAAGCAAGCAATGGTTATGACCTATAGGATAGATACTAGGAAGATACCCAATGTTTCACAAAATAATTGGAGTTTATTTCATGTTAGTGGTGATAACTACAAGAATTTGGGAACGAGACCAAGGATAGTTTTTAGAAAGGATAAATGTTTCAGAAATATTTTGGAATTCAATCTACATGATTATAATAATAAAAAATAAATAAATAAAATTGGTATGTACAAGTGTGGCTTGTGTAATCAATGTAAGTACATACTTGAAGGAACTAGTATATGTCTTATTAACAGTGGTTTATTGATGAGTAAAGGGTATTACAATTCATATTCAGAAAGGGTGATTTATGTGGCCTTATGTCAAGTGATTTTTATACTGGGAAAATCAAGAGGACACTTAAGGAAAGGGTATACGAGCATATGTACAATATTAAAAAATGTAATCTGTACACTGCCTTATATAAACACGTTTAAAGTCAACCAGACCAGTATTTCAGAATTTTTGTATTGGATATGGTGAGGTTAGACCTTAAGGTGGGTCCATGGAAAGAGAAATTAAAATTCGAAGAACTGAAATGGCAATTAATGACAAGTGCAGGTAGCACCCCATGTTTAAATGAGAACCTCTCTATTGAGAGTGTTCTAAAATTAAAGCAATATGCTTTCTAACATTTGGTATATGGATTTAGTTCTGGACTTTCACATGTTTAATTTGAATGGCAACACATTTATTTATTTATTTAACTATTTTCTATGCATGTTTTTGATGCTTTGCTTATTCATACTCACAGCATGTAAATGATTGTTTATGTTAATGCCTTTTTAAATCAAACTGAGTTAACCTAATGGGTGGGGATGAATATCACATGATCTTGTTGAATATATTTAAACATGTCACTATGGTTTCATTTTTTGTTCTGATGAAGTCCATTAACATTGATGGACAAAAGCACTAAACAGTTATGAAAAATTATTTGGTTAGTTTTCACTGGGCACATGGGGTTTTTTTTCAAATAAGATTTTTTTTTGTTTTATGCAAAAATCAGAACAATTGTGGAGTAAAACAAACATAGTACATGACTTTGAATATGCTTGTCAACTTACAATAGCATCCTAGCATGTATGAAATAACAGTGGGCAGGATTCACGAAGCCTCCGTGTAAGAGATACATGGCTTACACGGAGGCTGCAGTTAAACGGTGTGACGTCAGCATGTCATGCATATGCATGAGGGCATGCTGAATCACACCTAAGACCTAACACGGTCCGTGGAAGACAGTAGGGTGCGTGTCTGTAGGCCGAGCCCTGCAAGCGGACATGCCCCCAGAAGAGTAAAATTGCCCAAAGTAAACACCCACGACAGAGGCCATGGAAATATGAATAAACACAACACAACACATGCCCCCACAGACTATGAACATAAAATATATAAATGAACATGTTATATATATTTTTTAAATCGTAAAGATGTTTGCCTGTGAGTGCGCTCGTTTGCTGGTGCCCGTAGCTTAGCCACAGTTAGCAGTCAGTGGAAAAGCATATAAGAACTAAATATGCAAAGTAAGCCAAGAAGCAATAGCGTAGCGGTAGAGACGTCGGCTGAAGAGTAGGCATCCATGGTTCGAGCCCTCACAACATCAATTTTTATTTTTAGTAAAATAAGCACGAAACAAGTCCCTGACAAATATGTACACATATAAAATAATATTTTATGTAAAATGTAATGAAATAGTCCATTTATTTTGAAGAAATGTAAGATAACAAAACAATAAAAAATGTGAGATGTGCCTATAGCTGAGCTACAGTTTAACAAGGTGAGTGCATCTGCCCGTAGGTGAGCAGTGGTTTAACAGGTGTAAAATGAGTGCCCATAGGTGAGCAGTGGTTTAACAGGTGTAAAATGAGTGCCCGTAGGTGAGCAGTGGTTTAACAGGTGTAAAATGAGTGCCCATAGGTGATCAGTGGTTTAACACGCTGAAACTGTGTGCCCCTAGCTGAGCTGAGCGTAATATGCGTGCTAACAGCCAAATGAAGCGTAAACCAGCGTACCCCGTTTCCGCGGAGCTGTGCATCGCGCCAACAAGCTAACCAACGGGCAATGTTGAGCAAGCTGTATCAAAACTGCCTTTACACAGACACACCCCCTAGCCTGTCTAGACAGTCATAAAAAATAAAAAGCAGTGGCCAGGTTCAAACCCAGGATGCTATGCACCATAGTCAAGGTACTGAACCACTAAGCCATGACAGCAGTACCTAGAAATGCAGTAATAGCAAATATATAGGAATGAATACAAAGTGGAGCATGACAAAGCAGGTTTTGTGAAGTTGATACAATTCCAAAATGGCCAATCACAGATATGTGCATGAAAAACGGCATATATAAGCCCCATAGGCGGGAATACACAGCATAAACGATTGTAGAACTAACTTGCAGCCAGAATGTCAGGAGTAGGTGAGGGTAGTTGCTTTTGAGCACAGAGGTGGGGCATTGAGGAGTCCAGATACATGGTCTGGCTCCTAGTCCACAATCATGAGGCCCAACTCATGCAGGGCCAGGTCCTGTGGGGAGCATATAGGGCTGAGGCGTGGGACCGGTTGGCTCATGATCTCACCAGTGCCACAGGGATTCCAAGGACTGGTGAGCAGGTCTGTCACCACCATGCGGACCTGAAGAGATGCAAGCAGGACCAATTGAACCTTTGGATCCAGGAGGCCCGGCAAATGCCCAACGCCCCACTACTGAGTAAGTTACATTTAATTATGTATGTAAGAAATTAAACTAGCTGATATTATGGAGATGTGTATTCCAATATTACTTCATTTATATTACAGCTGCAGGTGTCCGTTCTGCGAACCGCAGAGCCTATGGCGATAGGCTGGTGCGGTTGCGCCACCAGGCAGGTCAGTAATCCTCTCCCAGTAACTGTAAAGAAATATAAAAATATGACAGTTAGCAAAAGAGTGCAGTGTAGTCACTAAGTAATAAAATGTGCAAGTAACAGTGTAAGAGTGTTTGCAAGTATTGCTTGATTACAAAAGTGTGTTGCAGTCTGTAATCCAAACAGAAAAATGAAAATGTCTGAAATAAAGTCTGAAATAAAGATGCCCCACCTGTAATATAATAGTACACAACCTGCAGCAGGCTGAAAAGTACAGCTGTAGAAGATGAGCAAATCACATGTGTGAAATATACCCCTGTTGAAATACTGAAACATGACAGAAGTGAGACTGCTGGAAATGATTGTAATAACTACAGGTAAAACATGTCAATAAAGCCTAGAAGTAAGTTCCATCCTGAATAGTAAAATGAAAACAAGTGAGAGAGTGTGAGAAAGAGTTATGAATCCACCAATAAAGTAGTAATAACCCCTGAATAAAGTATACTGCAGTCAGTACAGAATGAAATGAATGTGACAAGCAGAACCAAACAGCGAAATGTGTTCAAAGTGTTGCTGCAGCTGGAATGTGTATCCCAAAATCTGGATATGTTGCTCTCAGTCTGCAATATGTAGATAGTATGATTGTCTGACATACCAAACATCCACAGTTGTCTATAGCTATATAAAGCAAATGTAGCAGGATGATGTAGCTGAACAAAGCCAGATATGAATGTGTATGAAGAACAATAAAATGTATATTGATGTAGCAGTAACAGTCCTATCACCAAATTGAAGTAGTTATCATATAGGAAACTGTAGTTAGAACAGTAGTGTGTATATATCTGCAGCTATTAGAAATGTACAGCATATGTATTGGTATTCGAAGGTGTTAATATTATTTTCTTCACCCCACCCTATAACCACATATAACCCATTCCACGTGAAAATGGTATGTGCACTCACAATTAACACCCCTGGACATTTGTCCTGTTGGATCATAAATATTTGCATGTCCGTTGATGCATCTGCCCTGTTCATACATCCAAACCTGATGGCCTGCTGCCATCAATCAACCCTGCATGTTGTTGGACTGTGTATTGCTGTTCAAATTATGCATGTGTTAGGCTCGCTGTTCAATGGTGTGAATATCTGGGTGTTTGGTTAATGGGAATACTAATGCATGCTGTTACAACTAATTGTGAATGGTATTGTATGTTACTAACCCAAACTGTCATGACAGAATGCAAAACATAGGACGACAGGGAAGGCGGGTTCCAGCGGACCCACCTCTCCCACCTCAGCTGGCGAGTGCACCTGGCACTAGTGCCCAGTCTGGACCCTCCTCCGGTGGCCCTGTGCCACCTGCGGGTGGAAGTGCTGCAGGGGATGGAGCCTGTCCCCCCTCTGCAAGTGTGGCTGGAGGAGAACCACCATTCACCCTCCGTAGCGTCCGGACTGTGGTGCGTAGGGAGATCCGGGACTCTGTACTTGGGCCCCTACGCCAGCTTGAGGCACAGGTGGCACAACTTACGGGCATGCCTGTTGCCCGGCCTACACAGCCGCCAGAACAGCCCCGTCCTGGGCAGTGAAGGAACAGTGGCAACTGCCCATGGGTGGGGATATCAGTTCCACTGTTGCCATCTGTGGGCACATGGGCTCTGGATATCCAAACATCCATCCCCGTCAATTGTTTAACCCCCCCACACATGTCATACACCGCCCCTGTATGCGTCTTGTTTGTCTTGTCTGTTGACCTACCCAACCTACCTCCCCAGCTACACCGACTTCCTTCACCTGACATACCACTCTCACCTGAAAAAAAAAAAAAAAAAAAAGGGCACTCTGTACCCACAAAAAAATTATGCCCCATACATAGCTTCCCATTCCGCACACATGTCTGCTGGACATGGAAACTATCAATTACAATTGGCTGTACAACAAGTATTATTGTTGTCCTGACACCTCTCTCAGGGGTGGAAGGTTTCAAATGTCACACCGAATTACATACATATGCACAGCTGTTGCTGATGAAGAAATGGGCAGCTATGGGCCTTACCTACATCCCTCCTGCAAAACCCAAGCTTGTTTCCCTACTGTCTTACCCTCTTTGTGAACCCTTTTTCACCACTTTCCTGTCTCCCCATTTTCATTTCTTTCAAAGAAAATAGCGCGGGTGTGCGCCAGAGTACGCACTGTTAAGCGGTTGTAAGCGGGTGTGCGCAGAGCTGAACGCCAGTGTGCATGCGGGAGCTCCGCGCAAACCAGCGCTAACCCAGTTACAACTGCTTAAAAGTGCCTTAGTCACTCTGATTGACAGGTCCTGTAGTCAGTTCAAAAGCAAAATAAAATCCCACTGTCAGTCCCGACCCCAGGACCTTGGAAACAGTAGTCTGCATGACCTACCATTAAGCCATGACTCTTATACAAGAACATTGTGCTAAAATAAATATATCATGTAATAGTAGGAATGAATGTAAAGGGAATATAGGATGTGTAGTACACAATGCATGTCATTCATACTTACTGTCAGAACTAGTGGATTTCCATAATAGTAGTGTGTGAACAGAAACAGCCATGCTAGTTGGTAGCTAGTAGGTAATAATGTCAGTTAATGTACATATATAAATGTATGTATATTTACATATATATATATATATATATATATATATATATATATATAGTTGTAGGTGTCAGTGTGCATACACACTTACTACAGGAAACAGGAGAGAGGAATGGAGAAATGTGAATCTACAACACAGCCTGAATCATGAGAGAGATACTAACCTTTACACTCACAGAACAGTGTCCACAGCATACCAGCATGGTCCCCGCCCTTACAATCTGAAAGGGCAACGCCTATCTCACATACCCTTTTATAGCACTGTCCTGAAATCACAGTGAGAACTGCAATCAGTACACAACTGGCTGCATGCAATTAGCAAATGCTGGCTTGCAATTGGTGCAGAGGCCATCACATGGACTTATGCAGATACCTACAAAAGCATCCTGTACTCACACTCCACACATGCAATACGTTAATTGCACTGTCTGGAGGCAGACAGAGAGAGAGAGAGAGAGAGACAGAGAGAGAGAGAGAGAAAAAAAAAACAACACAAACAACACACGGTACACAGACTGAGTTGAAGCTGTCAGCAGTGACAGTACCAAGCCGTGCCAGCAGCAGCAGGAAGCAGTAGTAGCGGTCACGCAACCAGCTGCGACAAACACAGGTAATGTAAAGTAACAGGTTAATAGTCTGCATACTGTGAACCCTCCATATGTGTCATAGGTCTGTATCTATAGGTATGTCCATGTGATATGTTGTGTGCACGTAGTTCCACCAAAAGGGGATGACTATACATTACATGTCATTCAGTGTTAGGCCATGATCCTGACAGCAGTTTTCCGTTGCAGTGAGGCCTGTCTGTAGGATGTGTGTGTCAGCTGGTGTAACGACTATGGCGCTTAGTTAGCAGTCATCTGGGAACTTTGTCATCCACAACCCGCACATGTTTGCTTTTACATCTGAGAAAATGCCAAACAAGAGGGGTCCTAGGACAGAGGCCTGTGGGATACCACATGTGACTGGCATTGAGTCTGACATGGCTCCTACAATATCGATATTATGGATTCTGTATGTCAACCAGTGTGCAACCCATCATGTGACATATGTAGTAACATGTAAGCTAATGAGCTTGTCTATGATGCCTGAGTGGAGTACTGTGTTGAAGGCCTTAGGCAAGTCCAGGTAGGCTGTATTGATTGCGTTGCCCTCATCAATGGCTGTAGTGACTGTTTTGAAAGGTCAACCAGGTTCAAAAGGCAGGATCAGCCCATCACAAAGGCAAACTGGCGGGGAACAAGTATCTGCAGGTACCCAATATCGCTGTATATGCGTCCCATAGTGAATCATTCCATAGCTTTGCAGACCAGGCTGGTTAAGCTTATGGTGCGGTAGTTCCCAGGGTCAGTAGAGGTGCCTCCTTAGTGGAGTGGGACCACTGTTGCTGTATGCCAGTGCTCAGGTACATATCCTGTAGTACGGCCAAGGTTAAATATCAGTCTTATATGCGGTTGTATGTCCTCTTGGAGTTCATGTAGCACACATCCAGGGATACCATCAGGTCACATTGATGCTGTGTGTTCTGCTTTGCTGAGGGCGGCCCTCACCTTGACATGTGAGATGATAGGGAGGTTACATTCAGCTGTGATAAGTATTTCTAAGTGTGGGGGAAAAGGAGGGGGGATACGTGCACCGAACCTGTCTACAAGAATGTTGCAAATATCTGTGTGTTCGGTGAATGTTAAGTAGGTGTGTATTAACTCAGGGCATATCTGAGGCGTTTGGTCCATATGTGTAACATAACTGAAGAAGGCCTTGTGGTTATCTATAGTGTTCGTGACCATTTCCCTCCCAGAGTAGGCCGTGGATGTTGTTATGAGAGACCGTAGCTTATTACCAGTGCTGACCACAGATGTCTTCCCTTAATGTGAATCTGATCTGTCCTGCAGTAGCCTCCTTCTATCGTTATACAATCTGCCTTTGGCGTGGGTCCACTGGACAGGATGCCTAACCTTTGTGCATAGGGTCTGGGTTAGAAATGTGTGTGCATGTTCCATGCAATCTTTGGGATGTCCATGGGAAGCATTCGCAAAGGGGTCAGCAGTGTGGGTTGTGGCTTCCACTGGCCCAGTGGGCTGCATGGATACCATCTCAGTCCTAACAAGTGAATAACTGTCTAATCACATACATATCAAAGTAGTCTACTGTGCTGATGGTGGTGGTGGTGGTGGGATATGTATATCCAGGCCGAGTAACTTGTGTCCAGATCACACTAGTGGATGGTGTTCCACATACAGTACCTTGGTATGAACCCCCAGAGTGAGGTTGTGCATTGGACCTGTCACAGTGTGCTGACCGATGGGGCATGCTACTATGTTGTATGGAATGTGGCAGGTATTGTTGCACAGGTGTTGGCTGAGCACTGATATCTGGCCATGTACTTGTGTATCCACCAAGAGACACACACGTGCTACATATGGGAGTAGTAGTATATCACTACAGTTGAGTATCATGTATAGTATGTGTGACATATATTGCTGATACAGTCTGCTGATATCCTGTTTGCGTTCTCTTCCAGGGGCATGGCACGTCAGCGTAATCCCGCCTACTCTGCAGCAGAAGATGAGGAGATACATCAGAGCCTGGTGCGGGATTATGACATACTGTTTTTCCGCACCAGCCAGAATCAGCAGGAGAAGGCTGCACTGTGGCAAGACCTTGTCCGTAGGGTAAATGACATTGGCACGCATAATAGGACATATGAGCAGGTACGACATCACTGCAGTGATTTAATCAGAAATGTCTGTCAGCGTGCGTCAGATATCCATAGGCAACAGGTTGCCACAGGAGGTGGGGTGGCCACACATCCCCCCCCTCAACAGACTGGAGGGGCTACTCCTAAGTGTTGTGGCTCCAGCCCTGGAACAGCAACAGCAATACACCTGCATCATGATGGAGGCTGGATCCACACAGCAGCACAACATGGAGCATGCAGGTAATATGCCATATGTACACTTGACTGTTCTGTACACTGTTAGTTTATGCATGTGTAAGGTGGGTCCGTGGTATGTAGCTGTCAACATAGTATGTAATTGTGCAGGTGCGATATTAGCAATATCAGCAGCTGACGTGTGAAAGGCAACTGGTGTACTACTGCACTGTATCATATGCAGTATCAATGGCACAGTTGTGCCCACTGACATTAATCTCCTCATTTCTGCAGGTCCCTTCGGTGTTACAGCAAGGCAGGCCATCCATGCTGGTGAGTGTGTTTTAACAATACCTATAATAGTCCTGATAGTGCTAGTAATACTAGTGTAACTCAGTAGTGCTCTGTGTGTATACTGTGGGGTTTGCATGTGTGCATGTGTGCCTGTGTCCACGTGTGCATGTGTGCATGTGTGCATGTGTGCCTGTGTCCATGTGTGCATGTGTGCATGTGTGCATGTGTCCACGTGTGCATGTGCATGTGTACACGTGTCCACGTGTGCATGTGTGCATGTGTGCATGTGTGCCTGTGTCCACGTGTGCATGTGTGCAAGTGTGCAAGTGTGCATGTGTGCACGTGTGCATGTGTGCATGTGTGCCTGTGTCCATGTGTGCATGTGTGCATGTGTCCACGTGTGCATGTGTGCATGTGTGCATAAGTGCATCACTGGTAACATTGTGTGGACACTGTAAACTGTGTTTCCTGTCTTCCTCCCACAGGCTCTGGTGCTGCTCTGGTGTTCTGCAGCAGGGAACCTGAATCTGGTGCCACAGGTACTGATAATGATGATATCTGTGTAATGGCACAGCAAGGTTTGTCAGGGTCCGCCATTGGTCAGCCAATTGACAGTACACAGCTGTCAACCCCATCATTGCGCACAGTCATCCTGCCAGTGCATCCTATGTCACCATTGTCCTTAGGTGATGGACAGGATACAGTGGGCATTGACCAGGGTAATGTGGTATCTGTGGCACATGCTTCCCCACACAGCAGCCATGGGCAGGGTCCTGCGATGGTACCACACAGACAGTTGCCTATGGGTTCTCGTGGGAGCATCCGTGGGCGTACTACCTCTGGCAGACGTGCCCAAAGAGGTCTGTCAACCTCAGCTATGTTTCAGGCTGTCATGCAGGCACAGTCGCGTATGGAAAGGTACACCAGACAGGGTCTGAGGGAGCTGAGAGCATGTCGCACAGCCATGACTGACAGTATGCGTGACATCGCGGATGCTATCCGTAATTTCACCAATGTCATAGACAGATGTTGTGGGGACATATTACAGCAGTTCCACAACCACATGTCCATGAGCCAGGGCAATGGTGGGCGGTTGCAGCATCGACGTGGCCGTATGCCAGCAACAGCAGCAGCTGGCAGTCGGCGCGGACGACAACAGGCCCGCGGATGCCCCCATAGTGCCAGCAACAGCCCCAGCAATGCTGAGTCTGTGCTGTCATCGGAACGCCCCAGGAGACCACGTGCACGTAGCTCTGGACAGTCCCAACAGGGACCTGTGTCCAATCAACACACTCCCGCTTCTGATGACAGTACCCAGTCTGGCTTAGTACCGGATACGGTCCGTAGCACCCCTGCCAGGCACAGGTACTGTGTCCATGCCCACAGACACTGATCTGTATGACCTGCCAGGTGCAGTCTGTGGCTGTCCACAAACTCCTGTATATGGCAGCCATGAGGTGGAACTGTGTGCGTGCATACACACATGCGAAATGTTAACACCTAGGGCTACCACATACACTCACACACTGCACCAACAGTGCCCCACCCTGTACTGCTGTCCCTCACCAACACACATCCACACACATGTCAATTGGTGGTATCAGTGGCAGACTCAGGCATACCTAATTCACACCCTGTGCATATGAAGAAACTGTGCCACCTCCTGCAATCTCCAACATCAGTGCAGGAACAGGTAAACACATTGCTGATGCACAGGGTGACTACATAGAAGTGTATTAGTAGTATCATGTTGGTAACAGTACAGTGTGCTGATATGACTGTGTGTATATCCCAGCATGCCTGATGCAGTAACCGCATGACTGTCCTGAATTGTTATCTACACCCATAGTACGTACCAAAGTGTAACAGCTGCACATTATTGCATACCGGTGGTAAGGATGTCAACAGATAGCCACATACATGGGTAGCACAGGGGGGAATATAATGCAAGTAGTGATACGCAATGATGGACATGTACAGTAATGGTGGCAAGTTGCCCACAATGACTATGCAATGTGGATGTTTGCTCATGTTGATATGTGTGCAGTACCAATGTAATCCAAATCACAATTAACTATGACATAATATCAGTTCTTCCATGGACATCTGAGCTGTGCATTCCTGGGTACATGTTGATAGTGCCTACATATTTGCACTGTTGCCTACTGTTAGTGTTACCCCTTCTTTGTTGTACAATGGACTACTTCCAGCCCTGCTTACTGTAGCTTTGTTTGCATGCATGTTCGCTTGGGGTTCCCTGGAACACTGCTTCCACCTGCAATGCGGAGTTACAGTGCTTCTGTGGACTCCTAGTGACATCTGCATAGCGTACTATACGTATGTCAAGTTTACACATGACAGAATGTCACTGTCTGTCCTGTTCCCATGTACGTTGCCTGTGACACATTGCACATGTCTTACCTGGCATTTACCCACGTGTGCAGTCATATATGCCAGTGCTATGAAATCAGTAGCAGTACACCCACACATACACACCTTCAGTATGTTGTTCCCCATTGGCCCTATGTGTTGGTAATCACCATGGCAATCACACTACTATGGTAGCATGTGCAAAGGTAACCTGTGAATCACCTCTATGGTCCAGTTGTGGTTTATGTGAGTCATGTGGCAATGTCACAGCTGCCACATGTATGCAGTCAACCCTCACCCCTGGCCAGGAACATACAACACATGTGTGGGATGCCACCACATAGCCAATCTGGGGACTGAGCACTCTGAACCCAGTAATGCCATACCCTGTCAGGTGGCATGACATACTACAGTGACTACAATACCAGTCAGACATAGACCCGCATTGACAGCAATCTGAACACACTGGAGCATACTTGGAGACTCAGAATAGCATCCTGCCTGAGCATCACACACCTCCGCAGCTGGCACACAGGCATACGTTACGTCGGAACAGAGCACATGCCACACACGGCACACACATCCCGTGTGCCACACACTCACAGCCTGTAGGGCTACACAACACAGCTGCTACAGATGTGTCAGGTACCTCTCTTGGCCGCTGCAGTGGGGTCCCGCTCAACAGGCTGTACATGGTGAAGGTCACAGTGATATGCCTGTGGGGCACTATGGTCCACCACAAAACACATGCATACAGGTCAGTCAGAGGCATGGACACATATGACTCAGTCATTGACCATGCCACTATGGATGACCTGAGACATACCTCCCTGGACTACATGATAGGGAACATAGAAGGGATCTCTCAGCATGTGGCACGGGCCAGTATGAGCCTGATCTTGGTTGCCATCATACCCTCACCAGGTATGCTACCACTATATGTAGGAAAGGTGTTCTATGTCTACATTCTGCTCAATCTCCAATGTCATTCATAGGGTATCCACTGGCTGTCAACATGTGCTTACATGCTAGGGAAGCCACAATGATTTGCCAGGGGCAGCTTGCATGTGACACCCATGGGCCATTGTATATTGGTGAAGCCCCTTGATACACACATAGTGCCTTTTGCTGCAGGACATGGATTACATAGCCACCTCCGTGGGTATCACACAGGATAGGACACTAACAGTGATGCTACACAACACCAGCAGTGTACACCGCAAGATGCATGCACTGGACACTGTCCTCAGCACGGTGAACTGCAATGTCTGTGCAGTACCAGAGTCCTGATTCACGGCTCACAGGTGCAACCCATCACTGCCAGGTTATACCTCATACCATGCCTGTCGTCCCCTACACATGTAACACACATGGACAGGGGGTTGGTATCCCAAGGCACCACAGATACACACACCTTCAGGTTGTTGGCACAGCACAAAGCATCAGGGCCTATTCATGTGCAGCTAACAGTGTGTCAGACTGCCTTCTGGTTTATAGCCTGGCAAACACAACCCTCCCATACACAGGAAACCCACCTATCCTCCATAACAACACTGGCAATATGACAGTCTCAAGAAATGTCTTTATATGGCTGGACTGCATCCAGCCAAACATTGTGCGTGAGCATTACTGTAGCTACAACACACTAGCTGAAAGGTTCCCAGCATGTGGTCACTGAATTGCAGTGGAATAACATGTTACCACTCCCACAACAGGTGGGAACATGCAGCACCTGTACATCGACTACATGTAGACTATATGGCCCAGACCAGATGTGTATCCCCTGCTGTAGGTATTTTACCATATACACCCACACTGTATAGACACATACCGCGTGCGGCCCCTACACAGTAAGACACAGTCATATTGTTATGCATTGCGAATACCATTTATCCACTCAAGGCACGTGTCAGACATGGTAACTACTGCAGGTCACAGGTATTTATGTGTATGTGTCACACATACATTATGTGTGCATTGCCATTGCTGGTTTAGGCAATGGCATGCATTGTTATGCACAAAGACCCACACAAGGTCTTAATGTGTGACACAACCACACGTGGCAGTTGTGGGTTTCCAAAACATACCTATCTGTACTCTGACAATGGTAATAGACCCAGTAGCAGAGCGCACTATTGGCATTACTGGCCAAGTAGCCCTGTTTGGCTGTACTGATAGTGTGGTGACATCCCCTGTGTTTACTGGGGGAATATGCAGCATCTGGTGCATTGTAGTATTTGCCAAAAGGATCTGTTCTCCTCTCACACTTGCAATTACACACACCCTACTACCCCCTCACACACACACACACACACACACACACACACACACACACACTTGTCATTTGCAGGATTCATACCCCTACCTAATTATGTCACGACACGTGAGAGAGACGCATTAGCGAAGTGCACTGTTCGGATTACTAGGAGGTTCCTCTTCTCCGGCTGTACTTATAGGGTGCTGACATCATCAGTGTTTGGAAAGGGTAATGTGCATCATGTAGTGTGATCTCCTGATTGCCAAAAAGAACATGTTTTTCATACAGAATTGCACACACACACAAACTCCCCACATCCAAACACACACACACTTGCCATTTGCAGGTTTCAAACTCCTACTTAACTATGTTATGACACTTGAGAGAGACGCTTTAGCAGAGTGCGCTATTCGGATTACTGGGAGGTGTCCCTTCTCCAGCTGTATGTATAGGGTGATGACATCATCAGTGTTTGGAAAGGGTAATGTGCATCATGTAGTGTGATCTCCTGATTGCAAAAAAGCACATGTCTTTCATACAGAATTGCACACACACAAACTCCCCACATCCAAACACACACACTTGCCATTTGCAGGTTTCAAACTCCTACCTAACTATGTTATGACACTTGAAAAAGACGCATTAGCAGAGTGCGCTATTCAAATTACTGGGAGGTTTCCCTTCTCCTGCTGTACTTATAGGGTGCTGACATCATCTGTGCTTAGATAGGGGAATGTGCATCCTGTGGAGTGCTTTCACAGTTGCCAAAAGGGACATCTCCCTCACACAGACTTGCACACACATCAACCTCGCTCAACCACACAGACACACACACACACACACACACACACACACACACACACACACACACACACACACACTGAGCATTTGCATGGTTTGAACTCCTACCTACCTATATTATGACACTTGAGGGAGACGCATTAAAAGAGCGTGCTAACCGAATTATTGGGCATCTGGTCTGCACCTGCCGTATTTATAGGGTGCTGACATCTTTATTTCTACAGTGGTATGTACATCTAGTACTACCTGTCAGGTGGGGGATAGCATATATATGCATTTGCAGCCACCTACGTCAGGGTCAGATATGCACATCGCACTGGCAGGTTATGTTCTATACCATGCTTCGTGACCACAGGACCTGTAACACACAATACAACCAGTCCAGAACACCACTCCCACATCCAGGACACACACTTTGCTTCCCTGGGAACAGTGCTGGGATATGCAGGTGTTCACATACACCATTCCAGTTGTTACCATCAGGTACAGGCATATTGTGTGTGGGAACTACTCAGGCCTCTACCACTTTACCCTACAGCCACTACAATTTGTGGGTCCATGTGCTATGGCAGAACCACTCACCACAGCCACATGGGGGAATACATATTGCACCTGTCCATCTGCAACATGGGTACTCACTGTTCCACACCAGAGGTAGACCACCATTGTTGATATCTGACCATACCCACCTTTCCCTGGACATCCATATCCCATCCCCACCCCCAGGCAAGGTTGTCACTGCAAACAAACTGTATTTAGCACAAGCAGACTCTACACTTGTGAAAACTGGGGTGGACGACTTCAAAGAACCCATGCTGGGGGACTATACTGGCCACTCTGCATAATCCTTGACAATTGCATTCTATGAGCATGTGTAAGGTTTGCATTGATCATGCTATCCCACATATACCCATGACTGCTCCACAACAAGACACCTGTCAGGTGTACACCAGCCATATATGAGCCGTCCAACAGACAGAGTGAGCTAATACATTGCAGAGCTGTAGCCCACAGAGGGAGGACATCTGTGAACAGTACCGACACGACACTTCATTCCCACATAATCATCACAACACAGTGTTTACAGTGGAATTGTCCAGACAATGCAGATAGGGCTCCCCTCAGTCTGTTATTGACGCCCACTTACTGTTAGAGGTCCTCAGCAACCCTCTTCCAGCACACACCAACAACATGGCTGTGGCTTAGCACATTCAAACCCTGGGATCTCCACTGTGCCCCTGCTTGACAGAGGCACAGCTCACTAGCCTCACACGTTGCCTTATGTGACCTACTTTACAGTGGCACAGTAGCCTACTGTACTGGGGATGCAGATGCCAAGCACACTCTGGCTAAGCTGTCATTCCCTAGGGCAACAAGCCTAGTATTGACCTCTACACCCATATGTTCAATTGTCAGATGCACAATATTTGTTGTGCTGTTAGACTATTTGCAGGTCTTTATTGCCATAGCATTCCCTGTTCCTATGGACAACTTGTGTATCTGTGGAAGATGTTTAAATATGAGGGCGATCCACTATATCGCTTATGTCTCTGTAGTTATTTACTGTGTGCACTGGGCAGATTGCTGTGTTGTGGTTGGTTCCTGGAATGACACGTACAAATACCAGATATGTGTGGCCAACTGCTAAATGGAGATATGGCCTAAGTGTGTGAGCATGTCCAGTTCAGCCTTTCCATGGCATGTTGTCTGACATATGCCTCATTTTTCAAAGTGTGCGAGCATGCCCATTGTGAGCTTTCCATATGTTGAACTCTGAAGTCCACCACATATTTGGGTGTGTGTGAACTTCAACAATATCTCACGTTTATGGTTGTGTGTTGGGTGTCATGTTGTGTACTAACTGGCCAACTGCTTCGTGTCTGCCACAACAGGGATTATACTGTGCCTGCAGGGATTGCATGGGATACTTTGCATACAGTTGTCAACATCCTTTCATAATGACCTAACACTGTAGTACCGTATAGTGTACTGGTTCAGTACTTTCACTGTGGTGGGCAGTATCCTGGGCTTTAGTCCTATCACTGCTTGACATCTTCACAGTGAGCACAACAGACTGTGTAGGGGCAGTTGTGCACATATGACCATGTTGCATTATGTTCAGATATGGACTACCTACACCAGGCTTGTCCAACATTGGTAGTGTATTCCACAACATAGGTGGACATTGGCAAACACTAGCGATGTTCCTGAGGCCATTTCTGATGCTAGTCACAGAGTGTGTTTGTCCTTCGACACACATTGTAACTGGAGTTTGCCATGACATATGTCATGGTTAGTATACTGTGCCTCCGTCTACCTCTGACATAACAGTGATACCCAGGGTTAACCTACCATCTCCCATCCACTCATCGGGATTCCTCTTGAGGGGTGTCGATAGGTGACTCTCTGGCTAACCTGTACTGGGAGTTTACTCAAGAGTGGGGGTGCCTTCTGTGCTATGGATCATTCTGTACAGCTTGTCCTATGTATGTCAGTGCTGGGGTTCAGGTCTCTCATGTGCATAGCTCACTGCCATTCAGATTGTACAAGGTGCAGCATGTTTATTGATTCCAGCTTGGACATGGCTTCATACATCAGGCACAGCTTGCCTCTGGGTGGGCAGTATGGCAGTGTGTGGAGCTGCAGTTTGCTTACTCAGGCAACACATGGCATCTGTTCATGCTCTTTGCTACTCCTGGTGGGGTACTGTTGTGGACTTTACAGTTGATGGAGGTGTCTGCTGAGGTATATCCCACAGGGGCTATTGTAGTCAATTGTGACGCTGATGAAGGATGACTGCAGAGCCACAGTGACCTCCCCTTATCTACATCTGACTACCTTCATGATTGGGTGGGTATATGGTATGTTTCTGCGAACACTACAGCCACATGTTTGTCCAATGCAGGATATCTATCACCTTGTGTCCCCAGGTCTCTCATTACATGTTAGGTACGTAATGGGTTAACACCTGCGTGGTAATTTGTGGGCACTTACTGTATATCCACGGTGGTTGTCTATACACAGTTCTGCAATTAGCTTGCTGACATGGCTATGGCTCCAGTTGTCTGTTTCTAGGTGGCCCTTTTGTGGGTTGCTTGTGTCAGCTGGGGGTCGGATATGGTGGGCTGTTTGTACTCCTCTGCATACATGTTCAGTCACAGTCCTTCCATGTTGGCCTGTACCTATGGGACATATATACAGAACGGGGGGGTCCCAGGACCAAGCCTTGTGGGATGCCACTCATATCTGCTTTGTAGTCTGACATGGATGCAGCATGTCTGACCATGTCAGTTCTGTCCTTGGTCTGGTTTGCAACCCCTCTACTGACATAGGGGTATATATTTAAGCTGGTGAACATATCCATACTGAACTCGTAGGGTATTGTCTGGAAGCATATGCACGGTCCAGCTACGCTGTGTGGACCACATTGCCCTCATCAATGACCTTAATGATTGTTTCAAATGGGTCAAACATGTTTAGGGGCAGGATCTGCAGTTATGACAGCCACACTGTGTAGGGTCTGGTGTCAGTAGGTCCACGATAGCTTTATGTCTGCGGTACATACTGATCCTTTCCATAGCTGTGCAGACCAAGCTTATCAGGATCCTGGGGTGGTAGTTTGCAGTATCCATTCAGGCAACATCTTTGTTGTGAAGGACCACTGTTATTGTACACTGCTTTTTGGGTACATATCCTGTGGTAAGGCTGACATTAGGCAGTAGTGTGATTTGGCATCCCATTATTCTTGGAGTCCATGTTGGCCTCAGCCCAGGACACCATCACATACCTTTGCTGCTGTGTGTTTTGCTTTGCAGATGATGGCTGTTACCTCAGCATCTGCAATGTCAGGGGACCAGCAGTCTGCTGGGATAGATATTTTGCATTCTGGGGGGGGGGGGTTGCACTGAACCTGTCAGGTTGTATGTTGGCAATATGTGTGTGTGTTTGGTATGTTTTTTGTAATATCTGTGTGATTCGGAGCATATCTGTGAATTCCCAACATGGTTCCTACCATCAGTTATTATTATGATTATCCTTAGTGTCCTGTACAATTTGTATCTTCATAGGTTCATGGGTTCATACTAGGCTATCCACCCTAGGGCATTAGTAAGCCAAGCCAGAGTGTGTGTGTCTTTCGCCGCCCCTTGCTATGTGACTATTATGGCCATTTATGATTTTCTTTACTGTGCCTCTGTCTGGACGTGACACAGTGAAGACCCCCGGTGTACATGTACGATCATCCATCCACTTGGCAATATTCCTGTTGAGGGGTGTCAGTGAGGGGCTCTGCCTAACATGGATTGGGATCCTGTTTCTGGGTGTGGGAGCCTCTGGGTTATGTATCTGTCCCTCCAGCACATCCTATTTCATTATGTGTTGAGGCTGACATCTGTCACTCTCACAGCTCCAATGGCTTTGATTTCCTGTGGTGGAGCATGTCCATTACTCCTGTGTTGGACATGGCCTTGTACAACAGACATACAATGCCTCTGTGTAGGCAGTCTGTGACTGCATTCAGCTGGGGTGTCTACAGCCAGGCAGCATATGACATATATTTGATACCCTTTATCCTCTTGGTGGGGTACCTTTGAGGTCTCCCGAACCGCTGCAGGTGTCAGGTACGGTACATCCCATATGAGTCATTGTACTAGATTATGGGTCTGATAAGGGTACAGTACAGGGGCACAGTGACCTCTGTTGATGTAGATGTGAATCCTTTCATGATACAGTGTCCAATATAGACAGTCTTCCTAGCCATATTGGCATTGTGAGTGTCACATGACAGGTTACTGTCGACTTGTGTCCCTAGGTCCCTGATTACTCCTTGCATACATAATGGTTTACCACCTATGTGGTAATTTGTGAGTACCTTGTCTGGTATTTGGTGGGACATTCATACTGTCCAGTGTCTTCAGGATGTCTGGGTGGGGTTCTTGTGTGTGAGAGTGTGGTCTGTCGCATGCTGCAGACTGTACAGCAGTTTTGACTACACTTAGGTGCACACGGGTGGTCTCCGCTGCTTTGTGCATTGTCAGTTACCTGGCCGTATGGGTGTCTGTGCTGCATATGGATACTCCCCCTCCTTTGATGGTTTGGTCCAGGTGTTGGGGCCATAACGCATGATATGTGGTATAACCTGGTAGTGCTGGTGTGCTATCAGTAGGCTTGCAGCAGGCTTCTGTCACTGCACAGACATCAATGTTCTCCATACTGGAAGTGCCTCAGGGCATGCATATTGCAGTTTACACATCTGGCATTGGTCAGCATTACCCTTATGTTTCTTACCACTTATGTTTTCTAGGGTGGTGGGTTAGTCTTTTTGGCCTTGCCTACGTACGGCTCTATGGAGGTGGCAAAGGCCTTATCCAGTATCCAGACGCCTAGGGGCAACAGGTGCAAGCCATCCCTGGAACAGCAGCATGGCTTGTCATGCATGACATCTCAAGCAGACAGACATTAGACCCTCTTGGACTGACAGCTGTAACTGTGCCACCTGTTAAAGCTGATCATTCTGTGTTTGTACTGTGGCATCATTCTTGGTGAGGGTTGGATGCTGCAAACGGCCAGTGTCATACCGGCCTGGGGTACATACTCAGAGAGCTCATCCATGTCTCTTTTCATGTAGTCCAGGGAGGTACATCTCAGGTCATTCACACCAGCATGGACAATGAGTGCATCATATTTCTGCTTGCTTTGGGGTGACCTGCGTACTTGTGTTATGTGGCATATTGTGGCAGCCTACAGGCAGCTTACTGTACCCTTTCCCTTGTTCAGTCTGGTGAGTGGGACAGCAGTGTGTCTGCCTATACAGGCACCTATTACAACTGTATCAGGCATGTTGTTTCTCCTTCTGGCCTGTGACTGTTTGGCACACCAGCTTTGTGTACTATGTGTTGCATGTGCTATGTTTGGAGGTTGTGGTTGCTTGGGATCTGCTTTGGAGGCTTCTGTTGGTGTAGTGTATTTGTAAATAGGGCCTCCGGGAATGTTTTTCTGTATTTATGTGTTTGGTTTACAGTTGTGATAGGTCTATGTGGGACTGGGTTTGTGGTGTATGTGGTTACCTTCTCCTCCTGACTAGTTTTGACAGTACTGAGTTGGGGGAGCTCAGCCTCCGGTTTGGATACATGGTTGCATCTCTCACATATATTTGTATTTATTGGGGGGAGTTGTGGGTTGTCTGTGTACTTGGGCCAGGTGTCACATTGCCTCTGGATTCACAGATTTTACTTGTTGTGGCTGGCCTTAGTGGATTGTATGTGTGGACATATTTTATTGCCATACTACTGATCAGTGATTACTTCCCTTTTATGTTTGCTCTATCATGTAGTAGCTTCCTCATTCTCTTGCATGGTTTGGTAATGGCTGGAGTCCAGCATGCCAGATGCCTGTGTGTATGGCATTGTGTCTTGTTGTTATTTGTGATTGCATACCCAAGCATTCCTGGCTGTGTTCATGGAATGCCTGTATAGCATGTTCTGTGGTGTGTCCCATATTCTGCACTTGCACATGGCCTTTCGTGAATTCCACATCGGTTTGGATGGGTGCAACCTCTGCTTTACACATGTTTTTCACTGTGGTATTCTGGCCAGGGACTGGGGTCAGGATGTGTATATCCAGTGTGATTACTCTATGGTCTGGTCTTACCAGTGAGGGATACACTTCTCATCTTGCCATCCAGTACACATGTTGCTGATTATCACATCCAGTATGCTTACCCCTCTTGTGGGAGTGGTACGTTGTTCCTGGGCATTTTGGTTTATGGATTCTGGGAACCTTTCTCCTACTGTGTTGGTGCTAGTATAATGCTCCCAGTGTATGTCTGGGTATTTTCAGTCAAGCAATATAATGTGGTTTGGGGGGCTTGATATATTCATGTATTCCAACATAGGCCAGGTGCAGTTCCTGGTATTAGGACAGTAGTCTGCAGCAGGCTATATACTGGGAGGCGGTTTTAACCATTGGTATTTGACCATGGCTAATCCATGCTGCTTCTTGTTGTGGTACCAACATGGGGGTGTGGTTATCCTTGACATGTATTGCTAGTCACCCTCCTTTTGTAGCTTGTTCCATGTTTTGCGGCTGTACAGCACAGTATGAGGTGTGACCTGGTAGTGTTAGGGTGCTGATGTGAGCCTTGACCCAGTTTTCTATTACAGGACTGATATCTACATTCTCCATACTGTGTGCATTTACACTGCACACATCTTGCTGTTTAAACTTCTGGCACTGGGTAGCATTACATCTAGGCTCCTATCCCTTGTGGTACCTATGAAGGTGGGTTTGTGTTTTGAGACTTACCTATTCAGGGCATGCTGTGGGTACTGAGAGCCTTTTCCAGTATCCATGGGGCCTGGACTGATAGGTGCATGCCACCCCTAGCAGGTGGTGCATCATGTCATGCTCCGCATGTCTTTGCAGGCTGGAACACATTGGCTCCCCTTTGACTAACTGCATTACTTCAGCCAGTTATTGCAATTGATCATCCCATCGTCATTTTGTGTCTTCATGCTTGGTGAGGGTGGATGTTAGTCAGGGTCCTCAGGTGTGCATATAGTACATGGTGTTACATTACTTAACACATGGCATTCCTGCCTCAGGTGGTGCTGCAGGGCTGCCTCTGTCGGATGCGCATATTACACTCCCTGTACATGTTTGTGAGCAGGTCATGTCATTTTAGGCATCCCTGTTATTATTTGAGTGAGTCAGAGGGGGTATCATTCTCAGGGTTCCTACTGAGCCAGTGTATGTGCTATGCGTTGCCTCTTTGCCAAGGCCAGAGCATACTGGGCATGCCTCCTTCTGCCTACTGGGGCAGGCTCAGGTTGTTCCTCCTCCGAGTCACGCTCTGCCTGTGATGGCCTTGGCAATGGTGGGGGGCTGTTTGGCCCAGCCCTATGCTGGTCCTGCTGCAGCTGTTTTCGCAAGATCATATTATGTAGCATAGCACATGGCTCCACCAGATGTGTCCAGACACTGGAACCATGACTTGAGCAGCCCAAACACACGCTCTATTACATTACGTGTTTGTGCGTGTGCCTCATTATGGCATTCCTGTTCAGGTGTGTGTGCGTTTCTGATGGGTGTCATTAGCCATGGCTCCAGTGCATAACCTGCATCCCCACTAGGTGTCCGTGTGGGATGTCCCCATTGGCAAATGTCTGGTACAGCTGCGTCAAATGCCAGATGTGGGAATCATGGTAGCTCCCAGGGCAGCCAGCACACACATTCATTATTATGCCCTGGGCATCACACATGACCTGGCAGTTGATGGAGGGGAAGCCCTTGCGGTTAATGTAGGCCCTACCCCGCCCATCGGCTGGTGCTTTGATGCGTATGTGCGTGCAGTCTATTGCACCCACTACCTCAGGGTATTCCGCTATTTGCTGGAAGAGACGCATATTGCTGGCCAATACCTCACGGGCATTGGGGAAATATACATGATCACCGACATGTGCTGACATGGCATCCAGGAACTGGTGCAGTACCCTGGAGGCTGATGCCTGTGATATCCCCATCATATCACCAGTTGGTCTTTGGAAGGTACCTGTTGCTAGTATTCTTAGGCCAACACATACCTTGGTTTCCACTGGGATGGGTTCCCTCTGTTGGTTCTGTGTGTGAGGCATGGCCTGCACAGCTCAACTATTTGCTGCAGGAGCTCTCTGTCCACTCTATAGTGCTCTACTATCTCCAGCTCATGTAACCCGTGGTAGGTGACCCTGGGCCTGTACACTCTTCTCCGTCTCCTCACTGTGGGTTGTCTGGCACCATCTGCATTGTCACCACCCTCAGCAAGTTGCCTATGTCTCATTATGACAGCTATGGCAGCCCCTAACATTTCTGCTCTGAGTTCAGCTTTTTCAGTTTTCACTTCTAATAGCTTACTCCTGTCTTGCAGTGTCTCTTGAGAGAAACATCCTGCACTGCTGTTTGCAGAGTTTTAAGTGCTGGGCCTGGCTACTATTCTGCCTGTGTAATTGCCTGCTTCTAATTGTTTTCACCTGCCAGCTCCAGCAGTATTCCCTTGCTAGCTTCCTACTAATTCTGTTGCTTCCTTTTTCCTTTCTGTTTCCTCAGGGGGGAGCAGCGTGCATACCAGCAGAAACACGCTCACAGTGGCTTACACACGCGCACACATGCTTACACGGTTCAGGATCTGCCTATTTGGGTTAAAACGCGCGCACACCAGTGCAAATGGTGTTACAGGTCTGCCAACAGGCTCCTACATGCTCAGTCTGCCCTACACGTGTGCATACCAGCGCAAACAGTGTTAAACATCTACCAATACGCTCCCACATGCTCAGTCTGCCTTACACGCGTGCACACTGCCCTGCTTGCGCTTCATGGTGCGCAAGCACGCCCAGCAAGAAACTTTGGTGTAAGTAACAGTGTACACCTTCCATTTCTTGACTTTCCCATGCTTATCTTATGGCACTCCTCTTTCCCTGATCTGTGTCTGTCATCTGTCATGTTACACTGACCTCCAATGAACTGCATTTCTTTCTACCATTCCCCCCTGTGATGTCACCTATCTCCTACTCTATTCCTCCCCCTTATGTATCTCTTACACTACTCATACTGTGCTCATTTGCTATGTGACTGTGGGATTCAGTATCCTAACCCTCATTTACATGAGATTGCCTACTAATGCTTAGTTACATGTCTTAGACTCAGCTTCCCCCCTTAGCAACCACTACACGGTGGCCATGTTGTTTTTGGTCTGCTGGTCCCTGCATTGTCATTCCATGTATTGCATAAAACCCACATTTGTGGGTTTATAACCTTCATTTTTATGTTTTATACAGCGCAACCCATTTGCGCGGGGCTGCGCTAAAAAATTATATTTTTATAATTTTTGCATCGGGTTACCTTGCCAATGGCCACATATTTGGCCATTGGCATGCTGCCTGACACATATGCACCCTTTATTTGGAGCTGACATGGCTCCGTTGTGATTTTTGCAGAAACGTACTCAGTTGTCAACTGAGTACATTTCTGCAGCTAAAACATCTCTTACACGGGCTGGTTTCTGCTTCTTGGATCGCTAATATACCTCATTTGCATACCTTTCGGCTGCAAGTGAGGTATTTAGCATATCCATGCCCAGTCCGTGTAAGAGACGTTTTAGCTGGTGTCTTACATGGAGTTTAGGGCTGTTCCTGGATCGCGAGGCTTGCATGGAGTGTTACACGTCTGTTACACTCCGTGCAAGCCTTCATGAATCCTGCCCATAAACTCTGTTTCCTATAACTCATCAAAAAATTAATGGAAAGCTTTAAAACAACTGGGAGAACAAAATTAACTTGTTTTTAAACCCCTGAATAAGGGCAATAAATTAGTTGTTTTGAATATTAATCAGCATATGCAAATGTGGTTTGACCATCTTAATAATACTGAGACTTATGTAAGAGTCCCATTAACAGAATATGTAAGTGCAAAAGGGAATTTTCAGGGTATGTTACACAAAGGCTACAGACTAGGTTATTTTACACTAGTGGATATCAATAAGAAACTTCATAATGAGAATAGTTCCATTGCGCGCTTTTGCTGTCGCCCTAAATTGCACAACAATATGCAAAGGCCACCTGATAGACTGATAATTTCGGCATCTAATTATTTTCTAAAAAATGTAGTTACATTTCTTCATAATTATTTACTTCCTTATGTGATGAAGTTACCTTCATTTATCAAGAACACTTGATTTTTTGCAGAAAATAGAGGATGTTATGTGGACTGAAGGGATGTGCTGGATTTCTATAGATGTCAAAAGCTTGTATACTTCCATCCATCACAAGGATGGTTTGGAAGCTTTGACATTTTTTTTAGGTGATAGTCCAGTCAGCAGTTATATACTTGAATTGGTGGATTTTTGCTTAAATAATAATTATTTTGAATTCTGTTGAGACATATATAAAGACAGAAAATGAGTACAGCCATGGGGGCTTCTTTTGCCCCCATGTATGCCAACCTATTTATGGGTAGATATGAGACTGAATATTTGTATAGACATCAGTTTTTTAATCAACATGCTGTTATGTACCACAGGTTCATAGATTATTTAGTTTTCTTGTGCAAAGGAGGTGTCGACATGGTTCCTTTTTTCATCAAGGATCTAGATAATAATATTTTTGGTATCAAGTTTGATGGACTCCAGTTGGGTGAGTCAATAGTTTTTCTGGATATAGCTTTGACGGGGTGGTTGGTGAAAAAAATAGCAACTAGAATACATAGGAAATTTATTGACAATGATAATTTTTTAGATAAAACTAGTCATCCACCCCATTTATTGAATTATTTTCCTTATGAGGAATTAATAAGGGTATATAGAGTGTGTAATAATAATAATGTAGAGTTGTATGAAGAATTGTGTATCACAATCAATATGTTCTTAAAGCAAGGTTATTGCTTAACTGATATTAAGGAAGCTTTGAATAAGTTGAATTATACAGTGTTTAATAAGTCTAATTCTGTATAAAATGGAGAACAAATTATTAGTAAGAATTCAACTATTTACAGTGAAAAAATAGAGAAATCTGAATATAGACAAAGTTTTTATAGTCATTTTGTATAATATTTTTTCTGATAAGCAAGTTAATATTATTAACCAGTTTTGGTCTTTTTTTGTTTGATTTTAAAGAATTTAAAAATGTATTATGTAGCTACCCTATGTTTTCTTTTTCTAAAGGAAGGAGCATTAAGGACATTATTGTCCACAATAAGTGCATGAGACCTGTGGACATAATATGTAAAGAATTAGTACCTAAGGGTACTTTTGCTTGCTCGAAATGTTCAGTGTGTTGTTATGTAGTAGATTCTTTTAAATATATTAATGGATTTAAATTGTATCCTAGGAGCCAATATGGCTGTTCTATAAGTAATATAATATATGCTCTTAAATGCGCCTGCAGTCTTTTCTACATAGGTGAGACTAAAAGAGCTTTTAGAATTAGACTGCAGGAGCATGTTAGGGATATAAGATCCCACAAATTACTAGTCCTGTAGCCATGCATTTTAAATTAGTTCATAATAGTGATGTTTCTTTACTTAAAGCTAGTATTTTGGATAAAATTGATTGTGATGTGGATAATTCAAATGTTAAAACCAAATTGCTGTATAAGGAAAGTATTTACATCTTGAAGTTTTGTACATTAAATCCGGACGGGCTTAACAATGAATGTACATGGAAAATTTTGAGCTGTTGTCATTTTATATGAGAAATGTGTTTAAATGTTTAATTGTTTAACTGAATGCTGTTTTAATAGCCTATAAGAATTGTGGGTGGATGTTTTACTTTGTCCTCCTGCAGGGCACTAATTGCCGAGGCGCTAGAGAGAGTGTGCTAATAAAATCCTGTTTTGTGGATCATACTGACTTTGGCTTTCTTCAAGTGGTGTTTGGCATCTTTTTGTCCTTCTTATCAGTGGTGTTGTTTAAGACATTCAGTAGACACTGCAAGAAAAATCCAGCCATGCTTGAAACTTCAGTGTGCATTACCTTAAATCTTCTGTAGTTCAAGACTCTAACATGGCTGGGTCTTTCTTGCATAGGACGCAAATACACACACATACCCACACACACACATGCACAGAGAGAGGGAGGGCAAGACAACTTATACTATATAAGAGCTACCGGTACCGGGTCTGCATGCTATGGGACTTTTGTAAAAGAGTGTAGTTCAGTGCCACTATTGTTGAATACCAATGAACTCTAATGCCTTTTCATTCATTCATTTTGACAATGTGTACAATATACATGCACTACATAAAATAAGGGAAAGCTTTCTTTTGTCTTTAGTCAATGCTCACGACAGTGACTTCATAGCAGCAGTATTTTCAGGTGTGATGTTTGTAAACTTTCTTAATAACTATGATGCTACCAAATGCAATATATAAAAATACTGTTTCTGGAAAATAATTGTACTGTGCTTTATTGTATTTTTGTGTTTATTGCATCCATCTGCCACACTCATGCTACTTGTTATAATCCTTTCCAAGGTAAAGGTACCTCAGAGAAATATAAGTATTTTGTTTTTTGTATAGGCATTGGCACAAAAAAGATGTTTTCTTCAGAAAGAGCAATCATTTCACCACACCAATTTTGATTAATCTTGATTTAGTGAATCATATTCATTTAAATGATTTAATTCTGCCTGAGGCTATCTTATTTGAACTTATTCCTGTATTTGCATCTTCTTTCTTTATTGTATTTGTTTACTGGGAAAGTCCAATGAGGCATAAAACCCCTTTTCAATGGAGGCCTGGAGAGAAAAGCTCCAATATCAGTAGTAAGACAATGTAGTAAAAACATGTAATACAGCACTTGAAAATGAAGTAGAAATGATAAACAATTTACAGTGTAAGGCACAAAAGTATCATAAGAGTAAAGGGTATTATAATATAATAGTGTAATACATTAACATAAAGTGCATTTACACAAGGTACAATAAATTAAAACAAAGATTACAATAACCCATATTTCAGTAACAGTAGTGTTGAACATTTCCAGGACTTTGCAGTAATTAGCTGAAGAAGGAAGCTGATTGGAGGAAAACAGGGAAGTCAGAAGAATGAAGTATGTATCAGGAGGGGGACAGAAGGATATTTTCCATCTAAAATTCAATGGTGCGCTTAGTAGGAATTTGGTCAGTGGAGAACTTACAAGAAAGGTTGGTTAGCTGTGAAGGATATTTTCCATCTGAAATTCAGTGATGAGCTTAACAAAATGTTAGACAGTGAGGAACTTAGAAAAGGGTTGATTAGTTGTAGAGAAGGATGGTAATAGCTTTGACCAAAGGAAAATTAGAGGCTTGTGTAATTTCAGCTATATGTAATTAGTAGTACGGAACAGTTGTGTGGGGATTATTATTTACTTGGTTGTTGTTAGCCTGGTGAAGAGCATGAGCAGAGCCAGCTATTAGTGAAATGATAATTTAGTTCAGTTTGAAATGAGATGCTACTAGAGTATAGCAAGTCCCCAACAGTAGATTGGGATTTAGTTATACTGAGCAGGAGTTTATCTTTGGAGAATAATGTTTTGCTAGGGTAGTAGGGATTGATAAGCATGTTTGAACTCAGGCAGCTGTCTGCTTTGTAAAGCAATTTATCTGTAATTGTGAACAAATATGAGAATGGATAGTTTGAGCCAGTTTAGCTTTTTGAGGGCCGGACAGTAGTGGGGGTCTGCTAGGGAGGTTTATGGCAAATTTAGCCATTTGATATATAACTGTTGAAGTTTAGATGTTATGGTGGATGTTAGGCTAGTCAAAGTTGGAGAGGCATGTAGGAGGGCTGGTATAAAGTAGGCTGAGACAATGCTGATTCTTGCAGCGTCTTTTTTATGACTTGCTGAACATGATGACCTAATTTCATTCGGTCATCTGTGGTGACTCCTAGTAATTTGATATATGATATCAACTCAAATTTAGATTATTTATAGAGGGTATAGTGAATAGATTTTTAAGTGATATATTGTTTAGGTGTGAATAACATTACTTTTGATTTTTTAGGGTTGAGAAGAAGCTGGGAATTGTTAAGTCTGTTTTCAGTTGATAAGAAGGATTCCTAGGTCAGTTGTGGAGAGTAGCTAGAGGTTTGCTACACACATAATAGTAGATTCATCAGTGTATTATACAAGGGAAGCATGTCTGTATGGTGACTGGATGTCATTGATAAAATGATTAAACAGTGGTGGATCTAATATGGATCACTGGTGGACCCCTACAATTATGGGTAGGAGAGTGTGGCAATAATTTTGTCATTTAATATCTTGTTCTCTATTAGTTATGTAGCTTTGGAACCAGAGGAGAGGTGAATTTGTTAGGCCGAGGCATAATAATTTATTTAGACGAGTTTGATGACAGACAATGACAAAAGATTTTGATAAGTCTAGATAGAGAGTGAATACCAACTTATTTGATTTCATCTGTTTAACAGTATTAATAAAGCTTAGCAGTGCTACTGTATTATTGTGGTTTGTATAAGAATATATTTTTGCATTTAGGAGCGGATGCACTTCTCTTGAATTTTGTATAGGGGTGACAGTAGAGCAATGGGTCTATATTTAGTGAGGTCAATGGAGGGCCTCCTTTGTATAGGGGAATCACAAGTGATTTTTCTCCAGATTAGGTGGACATTGTTTTACTTGATTTGAGAGACTCTGCAATTTTTCTTTGTATTTGATGTGTTGATTTTTTCAGTGCTGAAGAGTTGCTTTGAGTATTATATCTTCATTTATAGTGTTACCAATGTTATCTGGATGAATTTACGCCTCAGTGTCACTGGTTGAATGTCCTGAGTCACTGTTACTTGCTAGAAAACATCTGAGAAGATCAAGTATCTGATGCTCATGGTACCTTAAGTTCTACTTCTTTGAAGAGCTGTTTTAGACAAAGAACAAGCAAGTTAGCAATGATTTTCTTTCCTGCAGATACTCTCTGGCTGCCACAAGGGACGTTTGCTAGGCAGCATTTGTAATATGTTGTCATTGATCATTAGTAGGTGCTTTAGTGGAGGAAATGTCTCTGCACCCCATTATGTAGTGATGTAGAAGCTGATTATAAAGGTTAAGGGTATTGTGGTGGCACAGACTCCTTAAACAAGGGATGCAGGGATTTTTTTCCTCACAAAAGACAATATGTGTTTTTTTTGGGTTTACTATAAAAATGTTGAATCTCAAAACAAAATCTATTCAATTGCCCAAACTGACATTTTGAATTTGTGAACGTCACTTTTACAGAATGTCAGAAATCATCACCTCAACACCCGCATTCGAACTTATTCAAAATGTCAGGAGGTAGCATCAGACCCTGAGGCACTTGTGCTAAAGCTGCCATAGAAATTATATGTCTACAGTACAAGTTTTTAAAGTTTTGCAGGGGAGCAATCCCACCTGTACCCCCCCATGTAGTGGGCTGCACCTCCCAATACTCCCTGCATATTATATATTCCAACTATGAGATAGCACTACAGTGAGGAAAAGGGTAAATTTCCTGATCCCCACTGTAGTGTGATTTGTTAGCAAAATGTTGATCCCATATTAGCGAATGTACACTACCATTTATTAATGTGGATTTGAACATTTCCAGATCGGTATTATGGATACTGGAAAACATGAATTCGACCATCCCAGTTTTGCGTAAGTATTGTTCCAGATTTTGATAGTAAACCCTTTTCTGCCTTTATGTTTGTGGAATTTTGATAAATATAGAGATTGATGATTAGTATTTTCATGTGGTGGATGAATTATCATTATCACTGTACCCAGAAAGATAATCTGGGTTTCAATGAGTTGATAGGGTTCTTTGATTTTTAATTATTATTTGGCTCTTTGTTGTTAGAGTTTATAAATATTTTGACCTTGGGTCACTTGAAAAGCAAATGAGTCAGAATTGGTGACACATGCATAGCTTCCCTGGTGTTCCAGCAAGGTAGTTGCAGGCATATTGGTTTTCCCCTCTGTAAATGTAAATATATTGCCAACATTCAGGGTGAGAACCTTCCTAGTACTGGAAGGCTATTGCCCTTAATGGACTGCTCCACTGATTAATAAGTACACATTGTCATGCTCCATCAGTCTCTGCTAATTTATACTTACCAAGTGTTTTAGTGGAGCCAGGCTGGTTATGGTATTGGAATATGGAGTGGACATCTACAACTCCTCATTTGTCTATGCAGCTTTAGGAAATGAGAATGACTATTTTGGAAGTTGGCATGGCATAGCCTAAGTGCAATTCCTTTTGGAATCTGCCATTCTGAGCCATAACGAATCTGTTATGAAGTAGTTTATATTTTTACAATTGCTTTAGATGAGTGTAATTTGGCAGATCTACCCCTAAAAGAAATTAATTAAACAGGCTAATATTTAAATGTAATTTTATTATTCATTATTGAGTTTATATAAATATTTTGATATTAGTAATAGTAAGATGCTTTGCATAGATAATTTATTAACAATGTTCATGATAATATAACATACATTCACTCTCTTCTTGCCCTGTATATGCACTGTCTCATTAAATATTGGACTAATTCCCTGAAAAACTGAAGTTAGCAAAATGTACGCATGTCTATTCAAACGGAGATAGGGCTATGACTTCTATTCATTTCCTAAGCATACTTTGTGTTACTTTTGCCAACATTTTGAAAAATAACCTAAAAATATAATTGTGTATATCAGTAAAATTGTGTTAAATAAACACATGGCATTTGCAATATCAGTGGAAGCTGGGAGTGTCATTACTTCATTACTGTAGATTTGCAGAGGAAAGGCTTAATAATGCCTGAATTCACTGTGATACCTAAGGACTTGGATTTCACTATAATGTTGTCCAGGCTACTGAAATTAGGAATTAAGAACCTTGGAATGAAGCAGTGTAATATGTATGTACCCTTAGGAAAGTTCATAGTAAAATACATGCGTACTATGCTTGGACGTTACTGGTATTCTTACACAGTGATCCACCTTAAATTTAATGCTTACATCTCTCTTTATGAATACTATTTGTTGTTCTTGTCCTAGTGTTATGGAATGGCTTTCTTGACATATAATATGTTAATTCATGCTTACACAGATTCATTTTACTTGACTACTGTTTGCTTAGTAATGAGCTTTCATATGGTGGTCGTATGACAATATATTAAGATGTTGACCATGGTTAGCCAAGTGATGAATGAATTGTAATCAACCTGCATAGAGAGTGCAGTGCTAGTAATTTTTGCATGATGTGCTGATTTTCTGTCAGGACCACTCCTGCCCCCAAATCATAACTCATAAATAATTTGTATAGATTTACCTTGATTCCAAATATAGACTGATTAACTACACTTCAGCTCAAACCAAAACAAAACAAAATTAAGTGCAAGAATCCTCTCCAAAAAACAAGTATGCATAATTCCCCAATATAGTAAAATCCTTCTACAAGGAGACATAGATCCTAATCCTGTCCCCACCTATCACAATGAACACAAAGATAATTCTCTCCCACACACTTCTCTAATAAAAGAACAGCCAATCCCCAAAACTGATCATCTATTTTTTGTTGCAGTAATTGTTAGAAGCATAAAAAGATAGGAAATAAAAATGCTGAACTACATAAGCCTGACATTCTTGCTGTAACTGAAACTTGGCTAAAACCCAGCATAAATGACTTCAGAGTTACACTTCCTGGCTATAATATCTGTAATGGCCATATAAAGAGAAAGGTGGAGGTATTGCTTTAATATTTCCCAACACCTGCCATATTTCCCCTTATAGCAAACCGACACCAACATTTACTTGAGCAGAGCTTCTTATTGCTTTCCCAAAAATAAACAATTATAAAAAAAATATGTATTACTGTCCTTTACATCCCTCCTGGTGACAATACAGCTATACTGGAAGATATCCTACATTGGATATCCATAACATTTCCACAAGAAAAAATACTACTAGGTGATGTGAATACTAGTTGGTTGGACATAAACTCTAACTCCCCTACATCTAGCATGAACCACACAACTAATTAATAGCTCCACACATTATAGCAAGCCATAAAATTCCCTATTAGATTGGATCCTAGTATCAGACCCTAGCAAATACTCCACCACAGGTACAATGTCAGACTCTCTCAGTGATCATCTCCCAATCTATACAGCCAGACATCTCACACATTCAGTTAAACAGCATATTTATAAAACAACATGCAACCCTTCCAAGTGTAACCCAGAAATGTTCATTACTACACTATCATTTATTAAGTGTAACTTCCTAAAAATTCTCCCCTTAGATGATGCTGTAAATGAATTTTGTACAACCTTTCTAAATATCCAAAATAGCCTTGCACCTCCTAGAAGGAAGAGATTAAAAACACATAATGCAATTTGGCTATCCAAAAAGAGTACAATGTTAATGCAGGATATAGAAAAAGTAATGAAAAAATGTCAATCATGTAGAATGCTTCAATATCTTGAAATCTTCAGCATACTTTGCAATCATACTAAAAAGCAAATAAATAAAAACAAAAAGGTATACTATAATAACTTTCAGAATAATACTAAACACAACTCTAAAAATCGTTGGACATCCATTAAAGAAATCATCCCAGCTAAAAATTCAACACAAACCCTCTCCTGATAACTCATCACTCAAACCTGCAATACAGGTCAACTCTTATTTCATAGATAGTATAGCATCTCTAACCAAGGATTCCTCAACATTTAATCCCAACCCTGCCCAACAGCCACATATCACCACATCCACTTTCACCTTCAAACCTGTGCCCACACTCTCTATATAAAACTACTCTTAAACAAACTTAAACTGTGCTTTTCTTCAGTTGATGACCTTCCAAATGAGTATCTAAAAATAGCAGCCAATAGCATTGCCTATCCTGTCTCAATCCTTATAAACAGGTAAATCTGGGAATACACCTTCCTTTTCTCCTGAAAAAGTCACATATTATCCCTCTGCACAAAGGAGGAAATGCAACAAACATGAATAACATTAGACTTAAAGTAATCATATCTCCCCTTACAAAAATACTTAAAAAATGTATTCAAAACCAATTGCTAGACTATCTTCTGCAGGAAGAACTCCTATCCCTACAAAACATGGCTTCCATGCTTCCCATAGTACTAGCACTGCTCTTCTATTCTATATAGATACTGTTAATAAAGCTAGAGATAATGGCAACTAGTCTCTTCCTTATTTGTAAACTTGTCTGAAGCCTTCGACACAGTTTGTCATAGGAAACTTCTACTTCAAATATCCTCATTAGGTCTCTCTCAGCCCAGCCTTCTGTGGTTCAAAAGTTACCTATCCAATAGGTACAGTTAGTAAAATGGCAATACATGCTCTCTCCTTACCTTCCAGTCACCACCAGTGTACCACAAGGCTCCATCTTGGTCCCCTCCTCTTTAACATTTTCCCCACCATCTATATGTCCACACAACAGGCAACCCTAGTACAATACATAGATGATTCCACTCTCATTTGCACATCTGACAACATGGTAAACCTCCAAAAAATTACTCAAGAAACTTTAACAACCACTGAAACGTGGTTTTGTAACTCACAACTCATGCTCAACCCAAAAAGGACCAAACTACAACTTTTTCCCCAAATCTCTCTCTCATGAAAAAAACAGTCTTCTGTCTTGATAATACAACCACTGAAGTCACTTCTTATAGCAAATTATTAGGGGTGATAGTGGATGATAATCTTACATTAGACCTGCATATACAAAATTGCATAAGAAAAACACACCGAAAACTAGGGATGCTTTCAAATATTTTCTCACAGACACAACTAAAATTACATTTGTTACTACTCATCTACTCCCCACACTTCTTTATGGTGCTCCCATCCTTACTAACTTTCAGGCTTCACAAAACTTAAAACTTGAACAATGCTATAACACAGTTGCTAAATTTGCAGCAAATACACATTTTAGATTCCACCACGTATAGCACTGAAAGGCCTAAATTGGTTAGAAATGCCTAATCAGCTAACATATGCTCAGCTTCTTACCACCTAAAAAATTATCCAGCATCCATCTGCCTCACCAGCACTAAAAACATTCTGCAGAACAATGTTCATCATTGTGATCCAGTGATCAAAAACTCCTGTCTGTCTACAAACTTATCAAATCTGCTGGACATTCTCTGTACTTGTACAAGGTTACTAAGGCCTGGAATTCCTTACCTGTATCCATCAGATCAATACCCTCCCTCCTGTCTTTCAAAACTACTCTGAAAGACTTCCTAGCTAAAATCTGTCACTGTTCTTGCTCAAAACCAGGATAATCTGTATCCCTAAATTTATTTATTTATTTATTATTTATTGATTGATTTATTTATAGTTTGTTTGCCAGGATAGTCCATTGGGCCATGAGGAGCCCATTTTCAATGGAGTCCTGGGGAGAAAAGCTCCAGAAAATTACAAATTACAGATTTAACATAAGAGTTAGTTATTAGAGAAATGTAAAATGCACAAATGAAGCTAAATTAAACAAATAGAAAAACACATATTAGTAGAGTGCACATATTTGTAAATATTACTCTTATTGCATTGTACTAACAGTCATAGTTTTTAACAGTTTAACATATTAGCACAATGCAATAACAGAAACTGTCTAAATTTTTTAACAGTTATGCTAAATCATGCAGTTAATTTCTTAGGCTACTGAATTGTACCATTCTAGGAGTTATGCTAATTCCTAGACTATATTTGGGGTACAAAACAATGAGAGGCTATTGTGAATTATAACTTGTAGACAGTAGCTCTAGTGTAGAGAGATTATGTGGGGTGGGAGCAAGACCATTCACATAGTGATGTTAGGTATGTGTGAAGTAAGGTTTTGATTGAAGAGAGGCTGCTGGTGGTGCAGATGAGAGGTGAGAGGGAATTTCAATGGCTTGCTGAAGAGAAGGACATTAGATGTTTACCTGGTGGATGGGCAGGTTTATGGAGTTCAATTAGATTTTGGGAATTGGGGCGGCCACGGTGGTGCAGCGGTTAGCGTTGCCACCTCACAGCAAGAGGTTCTCTGGTTTGATTCTCAGCTGGGGTGCCTTCTGTGCGGAGTCTGCATGTCCTCCCTGTGGTCGCGTGGGTTTCCTCTGGGTGCTCCGGTTTCCTCCCACATCCCAAAGACATGCAGTAGGTGGATTGGATACTCTAAATTGGCCCTAGGTGTGAGTGTGTGTGTGTGTGCCTTCTGTGGAAGGTTGGGCTCTGGGGCTGGCAACTCGACACTGTAAAACTCCACTGCCAATCATAAGCGGACAGATGATCCGCTGTGGCGACCCCTAACTGGGAAAAGCCAAAAGAAGAAGAAGAATTAGATTTTGGGAATTAGATCTCAAAAGTCTATTTGGTTGGTGCATTTTAAAGGTTGTGGCAAGAGTGGGACAGAAAGAGGGGGTGAAAATAAGTTTGTGTGCTTGGACAAGTTGAATATAGATGAGGTAATTGGACAGCTCAAACCAATTCAGTTGGTGTAGGGCAGAGCAGTGATGGGAAGTGGATCTATGGGCGGTTGCAAATTTTGTCATTTTATCATAGCAAGAGGAGAGTTTAGTCTTGAGGGAGGATTGCAGGTTAGTAACGATAGAGGCACCATATAGGAGGGATGGGATAAGGTAAGTGTTGGCGAGGGTGAGCCTAGTGGAGGGAGAGATGTAACGGTTGTAGCGGTAAAGCATGCGTAGTTTTTTGTGTGTGGGTGAACAAGTACTTTTTATTCCTTTTAACTCCTTACTCTCCCTTTACTTACTTCCTTATTTCTATCAAATTCTTTGTTCCCCTGACATTTTCTCTTAATATATCATAAACCTGTTTTCCCTCACTTCATATTGCATTTCCTGTTTGCATTAAAATAATTTACCTTTAATTTCTCTACAAACTGTCTAAAATTTCTCTAAATATTAAGTGACTGTCATATAACTTGTATTGATTCTTAACCAATGTTTTTATATTATATCTAATTTATTATAATTATTTAAACTCCAGATGCTTTTGTTTTATTTTTGAAGATTGTAAAATTATTGTTCTTAAATGTTTTATAATAATTTGGAGCTTTTCTCCTTTGGGCTTCCACTTAAAATGGGTTTCTACACAGTCGAACTTTCCTGGTAATCAAATGTCAATAATAAATAAATATGTAGACTGTTTTCCTTATGGTTGAGCCTGTAACCATGTCATATTTATCAACATCGTGTATGTGACTGAGTTT